>NW_028141165.1:19188226-19486469 GCF_030444845.1 Prenolepis imparis | reverse complement strand
AAGCAGTGGTATCAACGCAGAGTACTTGCTATATAATTGTCTTCCGCAATAATCCCACATTAAATACAAGATCTTGCTATCAGTTTAGTATATCGTATATGAATGTTTACTGAATGCTTAAAGAAAATGAGCAGCATTCGTATTATTATACAAAAGTACAACATTTAGTTCCATGATATTATTAGCCTCGCGTGATTTTCGCTGAATATTATTTAAATCTAGTAAAAACCAAATTATAGAAGTCGGATTTTGTATGTCGATAAATGTACATTTACAAGAAACATTTTAGGAATGTTTAATATCTACATTCTCTTATTATCATTACTGCAGCCATTTGGAAATCTATTTCTTACTCGAGAGAGATCTTTTCAACATCGAATTCCGTAAATATTTGGTATGGATTGCCGAGAAATCAAATCGTAAGTAGGTATTTTAAACTGAAATAAAATTAAAATTTAATTGTAATTGTAAATTAATTAAATTGAAACTATTTTTATTGTTTCCTTTTTAATCATTTCTCTAATATAACTTATTTTATTATCTTTCGTCTGTCTATCGATTTGAATTATTTTTTATTTAATCAATGCAATAAACATTTTCTTTCTAGAAAAATAATGTGTAATCGTTATATTACTGTTTACTTTTATTACTAGTATTGTTCCTATTGAATTATTTTTCCTATTGATATAAACTTATTGACAGGACTTAGATCGAACTTTTTATATTATCACGCGTGAACTCTCAAAAGTAGTCTCGATTTCTTACAAAATGATCTGCCAGATTTGTTAGTTCCGGCAGAGAATAATTTAGAAGAGGTAACATTAAATAGATGAGCTACGATATTCATGCACGATGACGCACTTGCCCATTCTGCACGTAAGAATTATTTTTATTATAAAAATATTTATTTTTAATATGTATAATATATCTTTACTCTTATTTTATTATTATTATATTTATATTATTTATTTTTATTTTATTATTATAAAAATGTTTATAATTATTATTTTATTGCGTAGTTTAATAGAATCTATCGAAATTGTGAAGATCGCTATCTCAGTTTCAATACTGTATTCTACTCTCAGGGCTTAATTTTTATATCATGTTCATACATCAAGACTAAAAATCTTAATAAAAGTAGTCATTACTACATACATATGTATTATAATGTTTTCATACATCAAGAAAGTTTTTTTTTTGTTAAATATGTTAAAAATAAAAACATACTTTGCGCTTAAAATAAATTTAATATTTAAGTCCAATTATCGGAACCACTTTTAATATTAATTTCAATGAATCTTATTCAAAAGTATCATCCGCCATTACTTCGATAAAAATTTTCCTCAAGGATGGGAAGGATTCAGTACTAGTCCGTGGCCTTCTCGATCTCCGGACTACAACTCATGTAACCTATCTTTTCAAAGAAAAAGTATTTCTAAACACAAATATAGAGACAGCTAACGAGATGGAAAAATGAAATATTCCACACTGTCGAGAGTATCGAGAGTATCGAGAATAATCAAATTTTAAGAGCTACGCAAAACGTACAAAAAAGAGCAGAGACATGCTACATTCGCTTCGCCCCACTTTGTCTCGCTACTCTCCGATCCCGCGCTCCCCACTCAGTAGGCGGCGCCTACGCTGCCTTCCGTTATAGCCACGCGCTGATTGGCAAACTTTAACAATTTATAGCGTAAAAAATAAAGCTCAGATAAAAAAATGGGGACTCAGGACTTTTCGATTTAGTTTGTTGTCCTGCACCGATGGTGTGCTTCGTATACGTTTGTTTAGTTACACCCTGTATACGCTTGTGTCGTAGTTGAAAAGCACTGAGTCGTACACTGGGTGCATCCAGAAGCACAACCGCTCACTGAGCGCTCAGTGAGCGTTCACAAGTAGCCGCTCAGTGAGCTCTCTTTGATCTATTGGATATATGCTCAGTTTGCTAGCCGCCATTTATATGACGTAAATCCAAGTTAAGAGAGAACAAGCATATTTGTTTGAAATTATTTATTATAATAATGGAAAAACGTATAATCGGTATGATAGTTTTAGAGAATGAAGATAACAGCGAAGATAACATCATACAAATTATTACACATTATTGTGAAAACAATTTATATGACGATGATTTATTAAATCATCGAAATTTTCATATTCGTATTGAAAATTATTTTGAAGTAACAATTCCACAATATTCTTTGTGTGATTTTCGTGCACATTTTCGAATGAAGCGTACGACAATGGAGGTAAGTTAATGAATAAATTTTAAATTTAGATTTAATTATATCGACAAAATTTGTTTTATTTAAAGATTATAAATACTTATTACCCATGATAATTTGTTATATATCTAAATCAATAGATATTTAAAAAATTATAATAGATATTAGAAAATTATAATTTTTATTTTATTATATTTAAAAAATTATAACATATATATATATATATATATATATATATATACAGGGTGTCCGGTGACTCGCGAATCACCTCTCGTAGACAGGTAGAGTGGGTCAAACCGAGTAGAAAAGTCCTGTACCATTTTGCGAAATTCGCAATAGTTAATGATAAATTAATTGTTAAAGATCGGCCAACTAGTGTGCGCGGCGAGAAGAGACAGCCCATTGTTACGCCGTTGCTGGGGGAGGGAGGGGTGGAGGAGGGGCGAAGCGGTAGCAGGGATGTTCAACAAAAGACAACGGGTGTGTAAATGTACGTATGAGCTGGAGCTTTGCGTCGAATTACTTCTCTCATTCTCTTCCTCTCTCTTGTAAAGAAAAATTTTGACAAACTATTTTCTACGATTTTAAAATCATTGTAGTTGCGTCGACATCATATTTAGCAATGTGCATCATTAAAAAAATACGTAAATTTACTATAATAATAAGTGTAAAATTACACGAAAAATAATGAAAACGTATAACATTTCCATTATTTCTCGCGTAATTCGACATTTATTGTTAATCTTATTTTACATAATTATTTACAGTGCATCTCGTCGAAATTCAGCATGCATAGAAAGAAGAAATTGATGCAAATCACTCGATAGTACTCGGATATGTTCTGTTGAGATTTTACATTAATAATAATTAATAATAATTCAATGACATTCTTTCTCTCTCTCTTTCTCTCTCTCTCTCTCTCTCTCTCTCTCTCTCTCTCTCTCTCTCTCTCTCTCTCTCTCTCTCTCTCTTTGCGGCATAGAAAAAATTTGTTATCTTTTCCACACCACCTTGCGGTAGATAACATGGCGCATTTTTTTTAAAGTGGTATCCCCCGTAGGTCTAATCCACTCTCATATTTTAATGCAGGAATTGTTCAAAATGGCATCCTCCTTCGCGCGAACACAATTCGGCCCTTTGAATAATATTTCGCGTAGCGCGATACGCCATTTCCGGCGTGATGCTATTAAATGCAGCGAGAGTTGCTTCTCGTACCTCTGCTTCTGTGCCATCACGCCTGTGTTCGACTAAATTTTTAATGTGACCCCACACAAAATAGTCAAGCACATTAAGGTCTGGCGATCGCGCTGGCCAAATAATTGGACCGCCTCGACCGATCCATCTGTCAGGATAATGCGCATTTAAAAAATCGCGTACTTGACGCGAGTAATGCGCAGGTGCCCCATCATGCTGGAAAATAAGACGTGCCCTTACGTCGAGAGGTACATTCTCGAGTAAAACAGGTAACTCATTTTCCAAGAAACGTCTGTAGACATCGCCATTGAGTCGAGGCGGTAGAAAATAAGGACCGATCTGAAAATCGTCGAGAGAAAATGATTTCTTAAAGCTGCAAAAAATTCCTTAATTAATAAAAAAATTTGCTACTTACAATTCGGTTCGCAATTATTCCTGCCCACACGTTTATTGTCCAGCGATACTGGAATGTACATTGCCGAACAACATGCGGATTTTCTTCGGCCCAATAAATAATTGCGGCTATTAAATATGCCGTTTGGCGTAAATGTCGCTTCGTCGGACCAAAGAATTCGGTCCGGAAAAGCATTGTCCCGCCGGTGTTGAGCGAGAAATCCTACGTGTGTTTCATCGATTGTTTATATTTATTTTTTTTTTTAATAATGCGAAAACATGAAATTAAAATAATAAAAAAATACCTTCGCAAAAGTAGACGCGCTGTTCTCTATCCCTGGGTAGAAGGTGTTGTACTCGCTGAAAATGATACGGCTGCAATCCGTTTCGGCGTAAAGTTTGATGCACCACGTATCGCGAGAAACCGAGTCTCCGAGCTGCGCGTCGAACACTGTTCTGGGGATGCTCTTCAAATTCTTCCAGGATTCTCTCTTCATCGTCTACACCATAATGCAATAGTGCATTTACATTTCGACGATTTGGAATAACACTTCCTGTCTCCATCGTACGTTCAACACAATTTAAAATCGAATTGTAAGTAGGATGTCGCTCACGTCCGGGAAATCGCTCCGCGTAAAGGCGAGCCGCGAGACGAGCGTTTCCTTCGGCTAAACCGTACATCATAATCATTTCGGTATACTCCTGTGTAGTATACATTTCTTAATATTTTTTAAAAGATCTTTTAACGAGACGTATACGTTGTATGCTGGGCACCAACTAATGTGGAGAAACAATGAGATGAAAAAGAAAGTGATAACAAATAAATAACGAAAGAAATGCTTTTGGTTTACAAACATTTATTTGTTTCAAATGTTTGTAATTTGATGCCCTTTTCATCGATTAAAAAATATAATACAAAAAATGGGACACCTGGTATATATATATAGCAACTTGTAAATATTATTGGAGAACATATGAATAGAAGGGAATACTATGTAATTCCTTTGCAAAAGCAAGTGGCATTAACTGTATGGATTTTTGCAAAATCGGAGTCACATCTAGCAGTTGGAGACAGATTCGGCATGTCCGCTAGTTCAGCACACTATTGTTTTCAGAATATAATAAGAACATTGGCTTCATTGATAGGCACATACATTAAATGGCCAAATGCTGCGAATATAGAGAATATTGCATGTGTAGGTAATAATATTATATTATTTTGAAGAATTATAAAAATAAATATAGATAACAAAATAAAACAATTATTTTGTATTTAAACATATTTTGTATTTAAACATATTTTGTATTTGAACATAAGAAACTATATTTTTTAATTTAACATGAATTATATTCTAAAACAAAATATATTTTTGAATCAAATTTTAAATAAAAACAAATATTGAGCAAGCAAATACATGAAAAAACAAATATTTTTAACATAAATAAACTATAATTAATATTATACTATATAACTAATATTGTACATATACTATAACTAATATTTAAGATAAATAAACTAAACATAAAAAACCTTAGCTATGCAAAAATTTCCTTTAGAAAAAAAAACATACATTAAGAAACAAATAAATATCTAAAATAAAAATGAGAAAAAAAAATAAATCTGTTACGTCCAGACTCGAGGAAGGGTGAGTCAAAGGAAGGGCGTAATTACTTAAATCTCAATACACGCGACGGGACGAGTGTTCGAGTCGAACGAATGCGTTAGGCCTGAAACAGGTCAACGACCCCAAAGGCCGCTCTTACTCTGTTTAAGGGACTATTCGTTCGTTGGTCCCTTTTCGGCAAGAGAATTTAATCTCTTTTGCACGGGATGGGACCTAGTGCGATTTTTGATCAGGAGAGAGTAATGGGTACTTGAATAACTTACTAATTAACAAAAAATTGTCATTTATATTTATATATATATATATATATTCGTGTTCACATAAATAAATGATATTTGTCAATTATCATTTATTTATGTGAACACGAATATATAGATATATATATATATATATATATATATATATTAAAGTACTGGTATGTGTCTGATTGTGTGTGTGTGTAGATACAATTAATTTTATCGTTATGGTTCATGTGTGAGATCTATGAGGGAAGGAGGTGAGGGAGGAGAGTCGTCAATAATTATGACGGGAGGGGTAAGAGAACTGGACGGATATCGCTCCCGAAAGGATCTAGGAGGAGATTGGTAGTATACAGGGTCATCATAGTTATTGGAATAGGTGAAAATAGAGAGGGGGAGTAGGATGGTCTTGAGTCGGGGGACGAAGGACCGGACAAAAAGAAAAAGGAGAGACAAGTACAGGTGGTTGGGGAAATACACGATAGAGAGGGAGAGGGAGAACGTGGAATGTACGTGTATTTGGTTATTAAATTAAATTCTTCGTTAAGGCGGTAGTATTGTGCTACTAATCGTTCCGCTCGCAGCGGAGTACGGCCGAAATCGTTGCGCTTCCGCTTATGGGCGCGCTTGATCGCATTACAGGCGACGGAATTCACTGAGAATTATGTTGATTTTAGTCGCGTTGTTGGACTTTATTTGTTTTTGCGGGATTACGTTTGAATGAGTGTACTTACTATTTGATGTGATCTAGTTGCTGAACGGCGCTGACAAATCGGCTGGTTCTCAGGATTACTGGGTTCTCTCGAGTTCTCGAATGTGTCGATGAAGACGCTGGGTGGTTGTTAAATATTGCTGAGTCCGATCGTTACAGTAATGGTTATTATGATTGTGTACTACGAGGTACGTGGATGGTACGTTGTAAGCGGAATTAATGAGCGCGTTCTTGGAAGATTCGCTGCTTTCATACTATTCGTCTGCCCTTCTTATAGGGCAAAGGGCATCTTCTTTTCTTGTGACTCATACGTTCGGTGTTTTAATCCCTTTTGCGCAACGTATTGCTCTCTTGTATGAAGTGTTTTTTCCTAATTCTGATCTTTGGTCCGCTGATAGCGTGTGTCGATCGTGATATTTCAACATCACTTATGACTTATTGATCAAAGTGTAGGTTTCGTAATCTCACCGGTCGAGTTGTTTCACAATCACTGTCTTTCTCCGTTTAATTCTTATAACTAATTTCGGTCTTATAATTAATATGTTCGCGGAACGCGAATCTGCGTAAGTCGGGGAGGAGAAAAGAATCGTGCAGTCCACAGGACGTAACAAATCCAAAAGTATTAAAATTCATTTGTTGATTTCTTATAAAAAATGTCTTATAAATAAGTTTTAATATTATTCTGATATCCTTTTTTCAAATATTCTGATATGTCCGCTAAAATTTTATTGCGTTCTTTTTGGATTTGTACCATATCATTTAATGATTTTTGTAAATTTTTAGATTCTTGTAGTTTTTCTTTTTCTATTTCTATTTTATCTTTTTGATATACATAATTTCGTTTAATAATTTTCTTTTTATCTTTTTTAATAGTTCCACTAGCTTCATTATTATTACTGTCAGTTTCATTATTTGATATTGGGTTATCTATATTGATTGATGTGTCAGAAGTTTCTGAATAATTGGGAAACTGAGTAGATAAATCCAAAGGTGGTAAATTTAATACTTCTGGATTTATAGTGTTATCATTATCTGTTATTACTGCCATACTACTGAATGTATTATTCATAGAAATCGCTTTGTCGTTATCAAATATTTTACAAAAATTATCATAATATTGCCATGTAACGGTATCTCCTCCAGTACTTGTCTTCTTATTATTATCATGTATTTTTAAATAAGTTTTTTTTAAGTTTCTAAATTTTTTATCTAATGCCTGTACTTATAGTGTAATTATATTTTATAAATTCTGCTTTTATTTCGGACCATAACAATTTTTTTTTATAGTTGGACTTCTAAACTTTTCTTTTCTTTTTTCATATTCATCCACAAGTAATTGAATGGTATTATGCGTCCATTGGAATGTATCTGAAACAGAAGATATTAAATGTTACATTAATTAATAATTTTTTATTTTTTCAGGATTTTGAAATTCGTTCTGGTGGAATATCAGGTGTAATTGGTGCCATTGATGGTTGCCATATTCCTATAATGCAGCCACATAATGCAGTCGATTATTATAACAGAAAAGGTTTCCACAGTGTCGTTTTACAAGGTGAATGTGATAATCAAAAAAGGTTTATAGATGTACACATAGGTGTGCCAGGAAGAGTGCATGATGCACGCGTTTTTCGAAACAGTCCACTTTATCAAAATATTATGTATCATAATTTAATTTCACCTACTACTCACTTAATCGGAGATAGTGCTTATCCATTAAGCAGATTTTTATTAGTACCATACAAAGATAATGGTCATTTAACAAGATAGCAAATGCGATATAATCAAAAACTTAGTTCCATTCGATCTACAATCGAAAGATCATTTGGTTTATTAAAAGGAAAATTTAGAAAATTGAAATTCTTAGAAATGTATAATTTGACTTTGATTAATTATGCAATTGCATCTGCATGCATCTTGCATAATTTTATTTTAATGAAAGAGGGTGACGATGATGATCAAATTATAAATGAAGAAATACAAGATGAAGAAAACGACACTGAGAATGAAATAGATGATAATGGAAATGATAATAACAGTGGCCATGACAAAAGAAATGCTATTGTACAAGCATTACAATAAATAAAAATGGACAAACATAAACGTATGTACAGGCATACGCATTTATAGAATTTATATAAGTTAAAGTTAAATATTTTATCAAAAAATATTAATATTCTTAGGCCCTGCGCACAATACAAGAATAAGAATTAAATATTAAATATTATAGAAAGAGAGAAAGAGAACAGTTTCTTTTTCTTTCTCTTTTTCAATAATATTTAATATTTAATTCTTATTCTTCTATCGTGCGCAGGGCCTTATACAAATATTTATATTCTTATAATTTTTTTTTTATTCATTATAATAATTTATTATTGTAACATATATATGTTTGTTTTACTAACTATTTTCATTTTCTGTTGCAGTTTGTACTTGAGTTTGTACTTGAAATTCTAACTGCGAGGAATTATCACGCACATATGTTGATGCAAACTTTGGATCTGTAATAAAAATTATATACATATATATATATATATATATATATATACAGGGTGTCCCAAAAGTAACGGACCACCCTAATAACTCTTCAGTATTGAAATTTCAAGGAAAATGATCCCAATAAAAGTTGTAGGGATTTAAATGTTACTTTATGACCTTGACTTTGATCTCAATTTTCAAGGTCATTTGAAGGTCAACTTGTGTTTTTCAAATGGGAACCCATATTTTTGACCTCGGATTCTGAAAGAGCGCAAAATTTTACGTTGAGATATCTTTATGGGGGGTCGAAATGAACTGTAGAGGTCATTTGAAGGTCTAATATGTTATTGGTACGAAATAGCTGGTAGATCGTGGATTTTATGAAATATGACCCGAATAAAAGTTGTTGGGATCAAAATTTCTCCGATCTTTTACTCCACCAGTAGTTTCATATCGCTACACAGTTCGAATGACTGTAGATCTGGAAATTAACGGCTGACCATTATCTCGGAACGTTCCATTAAATATTGTTCGAGTTTGCGAGTAAGAATGTTGAAGATCACTCCAACCTCGCATCATTAATAGTGATAATCGTTCCTGCTCACTAAGTCGTACATAGTTTAGAGGTAGAAATTGACTGAACACAAAAAACACTTGGAAGATTTCCAAAAAAGACTGTTTAATTCGAGAGAAACTTTTTATAATGAAATGCTCTGTAGAGAAATACGTAGTTGCATCAGAACAACGTCGGGTGAGTATTAGTCAATTTCATTCATAATATTTTACTAATGACAACATGAGTGAGCCTCTATTTTCCAACATTAATCCATACTACAATTTTGATTCTAACACGAAATTTATACTGCTTTGGATTTATCCTAGTCACACTCAACGGAACAGCTAGAATCTCCCTTTTGATTTATTATACTTGGACTAGGTAACACTAACACCAGAAGCCCATAGGAGAAGTGGTAGAATCGGCTGCTCAGTTGATCACACGATTTAAAAGCTTGAATATTTTTACTGCTATCTGAACTGTACAGTCTACAATGAGACAAGTCCGAATAATTCTGTTGAATTTAGTAATTACATTTAAAACGATTTTTTTCAACGATGTTCTAATTTCGGAAGCTACTAGACCTTGGATCATTACGATCTTGCCTTCAGTGGCTGGATCACATGGGGTCTGAGAATCCAGCCTGCTATGCAGGCAATGGTTACCTAATATTTTATTCAATCAAGTGAACATTGACAACGTATTCCGTTACTGCACGGTGCTCTCAAGGTCAAATCATTATTTGACCTTTGAATGACCCTCGATTGCCTTGACTCCTACAACAACCTGAATGCTCAACAATCTGAACGCGCTCTTCAGAATCTGGGGTCAAAAATTGGGGTTCCTATTTAAAAAACACGAGTTGACGTTTAAATGACCTTGAAAATGGAGGTCAAAGTCAAGGTCACCAGCTTATAGCCCTCTTTGATCCCAACAACTTTTATTCGGGTCATATTTCATAAAAACTACGATCCACCAGCTATTTCGTACCAATAACATATTAGACCTTCAAATGACCTCTACAGTTCATTTCGACCCCCCATAAAGATACATATCTCAACGTAAAATTTTGCGCTCTTTCAGAATCCGAGGTCAAAAATATGGGTTCCCATTTGAAAAACACAAGTTGATCTTCAAATGACCTTGAAAATTGAGATCAAAGTCAAGGTCATCATAAGGTAGCTCACTTAAATCCCTACAACTTTTATTGGGATCATTTTCCTTGAAACTTCAATACTGAAGAGTTATTAGGGTGGTCCGTTTGTATATCTTACATGTGTATATCTTATGTATTCTTTGAATTATATTATAATTCTTGTAGCAAATTTAATTGAATTTATTAAATACTTAATTATTAAACTTACCATTTGCTATTCTGCTATGAACTTGATTTGTTTCTACTATATTATATAAGATACCTTCAATTAGATACTGTTTTTCTATAAATGACATCTTTCTCTGCAAATATATGTTATATTAACACTATTTTTAATTCGAACTACCTTTAAATATATATATAGTTGTGGTAATTATATAAGAAATATAAGATATTAGTGATTATTTTGGATTAATCGAGGCTATGTGTAAGTTAAGATCTAATATTTATCGTAATCTAATATTTATTGTAACTGTGGTACATATGACATACTTAAGTGGAAATATATATATATATTTCTACAAATTATGTCACATGTAATACAAATAAAAAATAATAATTATGAAGGAGAGGGGCTTTCTTACCAATTTACTTTAAACTTCACAATTTTGTGTGTAAAACATGAATCTATAAATTAAGATTGTCGTTCTCAATTAGGAAAAAAATTATGAAGTACTAAAGTTGACAGTTGCGTGATTAGGATATCTAACATGATGTATTTATACCTTGTATTTATAGATTTTCAATATATAAATTATTCTCTGCTTTAAAAAGATAATAGAAATAGACACTAAGAATATAACGGCTCTCTATATATCAAATATAAATTAGAAAATAGAAAAGCTATTCGAGCCATACGCGGATGTCAGTGCGTTGATTCCAACGAAAATTAATTTTTCGTTGAAATTAATTAATAATTGTGCACGGGGCACGAATTTTGCTTGGTACACCACCAAGACTTTTATTTGGGAATAAATCCATACTAGATTTTTTAATTCCCATATTACTCTCTAATCCCCCTACAGAATTATAGGCGAGAAAAATATAGATCCGAAAGTCGCTGAATCGGGAATCGAACCCGAGACCTTTCGCTTGCCGGGCGACTGCTCTCACCATCTGAGAATAGAAATAGAGTTTATGCTTTTTAGTCTAAAAATATAAAGTATAAATACATCATGTCAGATACCTAACCAAACAACTGTCAACTTTAGTACTTAAGAATTTTTTTCTTAATTAAGAGCGACAATTTTAATTTATATATTCATATTTTATGCACCAAAATACACAAAATTGTGAAGTTTTAGCCAAATTGGTTAGGAAGTCCCTGTCCTTCATAATTACCTAAAAAACAAAACTATATACAAGAAATTTACAAAAAATGGTTTATTACTTACATCAGGATATCTTCTTCTTCTATAATAGTTAGATTTCAAGGATCAAACAATCAGGATTTGAATAGTGTGAAAAGAAGCACCAAAATGAGCGGAGTGAGCGATAAAAAATTACGATCACGAAAATGGCGACCGCTCACAGTGAGCAGCTTAGGGAGCGTTTGCATCCAATAGACAGATCTAGGGAGTTCACTGAGCGCTCACTGAGCGATCGTGCTACTGGATGCACCCACTGTGTTACACAGTGGGTGCATCCAGTGTCGCCTGTGTACATAGCTGGAAAGCACCCTATAATGTCTATAAATCACATATTTTGTCACACAAGCAAGCAGGTTCAAAACCACACAAAAGACAAACTGTTCGCTTTGCAATTGTAACGTCCCGTCATCTGTCGGAACCATATTTTTTGCACGCTATTATTTTTCCTGCATAATTAGTTAATAGAAATTAGATAAATAATAATTTTACTATTGTCGCTTGTCGCTCATAGTTATTTAGTTTAGAATTAGACGCTTTCGCCAAAATCTAGGGTCTTCCACTAGCTAGTTCGAACTAACCAACGATTGTCCAATTAGGAACCATTTCTTGAAACTAGTGTAACGTCCCGCCATTTTCGCAAAACCATATTTTTGCGCGCTACAATTTTTCCTGCATAGATACTTAGAATTAAAGGATAATTAATGATTTTTCTCTTTGCATATGATTGTTTACATTAGAATCAAGCATTTATATTATTAATTACTAACTATACTAAATCTAGGGTCTTCTAGTTCTAACTAGTCGCTAGCGATCCGACAATCAAACGTCGTCCGAGACTGAGCGTATACTTCAAACTAGAGACCCTCTAATCAGAGTCTGGCCATAAGGTAGCCACTTTTGATTGGTCCGCCATTTCTTGTCAATTCCCGCTGAAATTTGAATCATGGTAAATTGAATAATTGTATATTTTAGCAATGTAATTAAAAACTGAATGTTCTATAATAATAAAAATTTTTGTTTATTTATTTAAAATCCAAAATTAATTTAATTTATAAAATAAATTTATCAACTATTTTTTGTATATTATACATCTAGATAGTATAGTTATTACAAAATTCTTTGCATTTAATGTTTCTTAAATTGTATATATATACAAAATATAATTAAACATATAATATAAAGAGTTCATTTCAAGATGTGACATCTTTGATACAATATTTTTATTAAAAGATGGAATATTATTGTTAATATCTTTTATAATATTACTAGATTGAATATTTTTGGTGGGGTTTTCCTCTGATATGTATTCAAGAAATTCTGAAAAATATTCCTTATCATCATAATCATAGTTACTATTACTTACATGTTTCATGTACATTGCAATTGCAATTAATTTTAAATTATTTTTAAACTGTAGTGAATTAGGTATGACATTTTTCATTCTTAATTCAGAGAAGAGATTTTTAATACAGTCTTGAGTAAATCGGGAAGTCAAAATAAATTTAAATTTTCTTTTTTTAATGAGATATTCAGTTAAATCAATTATTGATTTTGTAGTGATTATAAAACTTCTTTGTACTGGCTTAAATTTTCTTCTCGCGCGCGATAATCACCCAGTGGTTCAGCTGGGTCTGGGCGGAGGAGGAAGTGGAACGGGAAGACGTCGAAAGTGTCGACCGTGGCGCGCAGTCGTCGCTCCAATTCCTCCCCGTCCCGAGGCCACCGGAGACTAGCGCGAACCACGTTGGCCATGGTGGTGTCAGGCCTCGTCTCCATGGCGCGCAGAACCACGTCGGCCGTCACGGTTTTGATTATTTTGACCGTGCAATTCACGGTACGGTCGGCGTACATTGCCAAGAAATTGGCCATGCCGAATGCCGACGACGCCCCCCCCCCCCCTCCGTGGCCGCGTTCACCAACTTGCGTACAAGCTCCGCCTGATCCAGGCCGTTCTGCGCCGGCTGGCTCAGGCCGCAGCACCGCGTGTACGCCCACGCGGCCACGCACACCTCCAAATAGATGGCTGCGTGCTCGGGCGCGTCTAATTGAGGCGGCATGTGTCGTTGGATCTCCGCGACGTGCCGCACCGCCTCGGACACGTCGTTGGGGAGACGCGAGGCGTGGACGGGCACATAGGCGTCGTCCCATTCGGTGTCGGCGCCCAACTCGGCGCACGTACGCAGACGCGCGATCCCGGCTTGCAAAGACGCGGCCTCGCTCCCGCCCGCGAATACCGTCCGCATCAGGCCGTAATTGTACCGCGTGCTACGGCCGTGCACGAAATAATGCAAGCGGAGTTCGGCGCGCGCCACTTGCGCGATTGCGTGCCGCTGCGGCCACGCGAGAGTCTCGGCGCAAAAATCAGCGTCGTGGACGCAGCGCCTAATCGTCGCGAGGTCCGCCCCGACCGTCACGTCAAAATGCTCCGGCCACCTCGACACGCGCGAGCAGTTCGCGCAGCACAAGCGTCGGCTCGCCGGGCGCAAAAACGCGCAGTCGCTCCACGGTGGCGGCGATGGACTCGTGTCGCGTTGAGTCCATCGTCGTCACCTCTTCGATACGGAGCGCGTGGCCGCGTCGCGCGTAATTTAAATTATACGCGCTGATATCGCGCACATATTGCCGCGCGTCGTCGCACAGTTGTCGGAATTTTTTGCCGCCACCCTCGGCATTCTGCCAGCCACCAAGTACGACGGCAGATAGCCCGAGTCGCCCGGGCGCGACATTTTGGCCGATGCGTTGTAGCACTGGGCGAAAGTTATCGCGTGCTCCTCGACCGGCGGCGAGGCGTGACGGCAAAAATAGCCGTAGTCGGCCAAATGCCCCGCACGAAACCGGTCGATTTTATCGTCTAAGCGGATGCATCCGCGAAACATGGCCGCAAGCGACTCATAGTCGCGGCGGACGCGCCCGCTTAGACGAACCAGCAGCGCCTGGTCCGCTGCCTCGCACCGTAGTGTGTCGGCGCGGTGAAGTTGAACGACGTCCACGTGGGGATGGTCCACGTGGACGATGCGCGACAGGAGCGCGCGCGGGCTCCTTACCCAACCGCAACCCGTGCTGCGCCACGTAAAACCGCGCGAAGGATATGCCGTACGTCTCGCGCAGATCTCGCGACTCGATGGTGGCGGTGAGATGACGGGCGAATGGCGCGAAATCCGCTTGGAAAATGGGGAAGTTACGCTCGACGTCGTGCCGAGCGTAACTTGCACCGCCGTGGGCGGTCTCGCAATCCGCGTCGAGAAGCGCGGCTGCACGCAGCACTACTTGGCGCACAAAAGCTTTTGTGCAGGTACCAAGGCGGCCCTCCTCGTGCTCGGTCGCGCGTTGATTTACGTCGCGCAAAAAGTCCGACCGCTCGTCGAACTGGAAGACAAATAAAATTCGGTCATCGACCGACGCGAGCCGAAACTCCGAAAAGGGCCGAACTTCCCGAGCATGGAGATCGCCCGTTACCGCCAATCCGTGGCGTCGGTGCTCCTCCGAAATAGCGGGAAACTGCGCTCGCGCCTTCAGATACCGCGTCAACTTAATATTTTCGCAGCGCGATATTCGCGCCGGACGCGTGTAAAGCGAGGCGCCCACCTCGCAAACGAGAGGCTCGATCGTCGAGCAACATAGTAGGCAGGAATCTATGTCCTCGATTATCGAGACGCCTTCCGCGGGGCCGATGCGTTCCACGGGCCGTGGATGCAACGACCCTAAAACCCGCACGCTGGCGGTACTTACGGCGTCGGCCATGTCGCGACGAACCTGAAAAAAATAAAAAAATAATTATAAAATGTACAACCCACACGCGCACAGACGCAACACACACGCAAACACACTCAAACACACGCAAATATGCAAACACACTCAAACATGCAAACACACACGCACAAAATGTTTAACTTACCTCGCGCGGCCCGACAATCGGCCGTAGAGTCGCAGGAGACCAAGTATCGAAGCTCGACGATCGCGAAACCTGAAAAAGAAAAAAGAAAAAATTAGTTGACAGATACAACATACACACACACACACACACACACACACACACACACACACACACACACACACAGCAATGGCGTGGTACAGAGGGAATTAATGTGGAAATAAAAAAATTAAGAGTGCATCACGGGCTCGGGAAGCAGTCCTCCCCCTAACGGCGCCGTACCGCCGGGCGTTTGAAGTCGGGGTCGCCTTCCCCTACCGACGACGGACCCTTGCCGGCATGGCGAGTCCTAAGGGATTCGTCGGCCTCCCCCTGAAATCCCCTCTGCCCGGTGGTTCACCCTTCCAGGACCGCGAGGGCCCATTCGGGTGTTCCTTTGGGTTTTGGAGAACGAAAAAAAAAAGACATTTAAATTTACAAATTCCCTCGCTCCTTCGAGTCCCCCGTACCACCGCCACCATCGTCGCCACCATCACTAGACGTGGGTGTCTAGTGATAGTGGCGACGATGGTGATGGTGGTCAGGCCCTCGAGAGGAACAAAGGGTGAATAAAGGATGCAATAGATATAAATATTATTTCGCCCACTCACCTCTCTACTTGCTCCTAAGTCGCCTCCGAGACTCGTTGAAAATTATATATATTGTTGTGTTAAAGCGTAATCAAAATTTATATTATAATTCTATCCTTGTGTGAATTTATGTCTTATTCTATATACACGACTCTCGAATATTGTGTTTAAGTGTTTTTGTTTGAGCGATCGACGAAGACGATTCTAAAGAATCACACAAAAGGAAGGTAAATATCTAATATTGTCAGTTCGAGATATTTAGCTCAGTTGTTATTATTCTCTGTCTCTGATCACTGGATTGTCCTCCGTTAAACCGACTCTTTTAAATTCAACATATCGCGCAGACTCGGTCCTCCCCGTCTCATTTCTTCGAACTTTCTAGATTCTTTGCGGTATATAAGGAGATCGATGTTCGGACTTCTGTTCTGTTGATTTTCGTTTAGTGCGAAATAAGTCGAGCGTTAAGATCGCGCTTTAATTATCCAAGCGTTTTTAGAATCGCTAACTATAAATATATATATTGATCAACTATCAATTCTCGTGATCTTTTATATTAATTCCTGTGCGATTTTCCTCTCAATTTTTTCTAGCATTGCCTCCTAATTCACATACTGCTTTCTCTCGCTTACTCTCTCCTTCTCTCTCTAAAAGTACTCTCCAATTCTTTCTTTCACGCTCCGTCCCGCACTCTTCTTCAGTCTTATCGCCTATCGTTCTCTCGGAGCGAAACCGGCAAAACAATTTGCGTGCTGGCAAAATTCTGCCCGTGCGTGAACATGTTGCGTCCCTCGGACGCCTCTGACGCCTCTTTCGTTATCTCGCAAGATATTTCACTCTCACTAGCACTCTCACTCGCGCACGAAATAAATCAAGACTCTTATGGACGCAATTTGATTTAATGTGACAACCATAAGAGATACAAAGAGAAGAAATACAATTATAATTGGGAAATTAGTCAGAGGTCTCGTAACGTCAGAACGGTATGACAGCTAGACCAAGACTGACATGGCGATGGAAACAAAAGTAACCCGGGGATTGTTTATCAACAACCCTCTTGACGACGATCTCTCGGAAACGTATAGGGGATGATCTTGAAATGTAGATCTGAGAATGAGGATGCAGATCCGAAGGGGCGCAACAATATATATAAATAAATTTATATATATATATATGTGCGAAAGGATCTGAAAAGAGAGAATCAACGTTAGACGCATTGCGATCGCATGAATCTCGTATAGAATCTAACTGTGGGTGCTCCTTACCCAAGGATATCCTCGGTCGCCGCCAAAGTCGTCTTGAAAAAGACGGTTGTCTTAGGATCTCGAAGATCTGAAAAGAAAAGGAGAAACGAGGTTAAGAGATTGCTGCAAATATATATATGTATATATATGTACATGAATTGATGTTTCCGAGGACATTTCTTACGAAGAATTATAGTTTTTGAGGACATTTGTATTCATTGAGGACCGTCCTCGGTTATGTACCTATACATTGATGTTTTCGAGGACTGTCCTCGTTAATACTTACAACCATACATTGTTACTATTCAGGACACTAAAATGTCCTCAATAACATTTTTAACAAAATATGTATTATGAGGACACAAAATGTCCTCAATAACATTTTTAACAAAATATGTATTTTGAGGACACCAAAATGTCCTCAATAACATTTTTAGCAAAATATATATTTTGAGGACATCAAAATGTCCTCAATAACATTTTTAGCAAAATATGTATTTTTGGGACATTAAAATGTCCTCAATAACATTTTTAGCAAAATATGTATTTTGAGGACCTCAGTAAAGATTATAAAAAAATATACCAGAAGTTACAAAAATACGTTATGATTATATTCGCAATCATTGAGTGGCTTAGATACTTCATGAAATATTATTTTAAAAGAATAAATTTTAATCGTATAGAACATTGAAAAAATAAATTCATTTAACTTTGTAATACAAATACGAAATAATTTTAAAAAATAAGTATATATTTAATAGTAATTCTAATTAGATATATTAAATTAATTTTGAGATATTTAACAAACATAATGTTTTTCATATAAATTATAACCTAAATCTAGTAAGACCTATTCAAGCGCAACTCAATACTGAAGCGAAAATGTATGTCCATAGAAATATTATCAAAAATTTTTCATAAGGAATTTGCAAAAGAATGATTTACAATAGTATTGGAAATGAGTTTGAACAGGTTTTATTAGAGTTATGTTAGAATTTATATGAAATACATTATGTTTGACAAATATGTCAAAATTAATTTAATATGTCAAATTAAAATTACTATTCCATATATACTTGTTTCTTATATTATTTCGTATTTCTAATACAAAGTCAAATGCATTTTTGATTCTTCCAATGTCATATACATGCAAATGCGAATAATTGTTGTATAATCTTGATCAAGAAACTATATTTTCATTGACTCGGGTTCGATTCCCGATTCAGCGACTTTCGGACCAATATTTTTCTCACTTAAGAAAAATTTGTAATTAATAATTTCAAGTTGTACTTTATAAAGACCACAATCATATGGTCGATAAAGTCATAGCTTAGACAAATTCATTGGCTAGTGTGGTCGATTAATTTAACTACCCTGTTGATTAATTTACTAGCGATATATAAAAAATAAATAAAAAACATATTTAAATTTGCTCCTGGACCTAATCATGGAGTCTACCCGTATAGATGATTTTCCAACTGTTTAGTATACGCCGGCGGATATACAAGGCGTTATTTACAAATAACTATATAAAAGCAAAAAGAGAAAAATATTGTTTCGAAGGGTCTGAATAGCTTAGAGGTAAGAGCAGTCGCCCGGCAAGCGAAAGACTCGGGTTCGATTCCCGATTCAGCGACTTTCGGACCAATATTTTTCTCACTTAAGAAAAATTTGTAATTAATAATTTCAAGTTGTACTTTATAAAGACCACAATCATATGGTCGATAAAGTCATAGCTTAGACAAATTCATTGGCTAGTGTGGTCGATTAATTTAACTACCCTGTTGATTAATTTACTAGCGATATATAAAAAATAAATAAAAAACATATTTAAATTTGCTCCTGGACCTAATCATGGAGCCTACCCGTATAGATGATTTTCCAACTGTTTAGTATACGCCGGCGGATATACAAGGCGTTATTTACAAATAACTATATAAAAGCAAAAAGAGAAAAATATTGTTTCGAAGGGTCTGAATAGCTTAGAGGTAAGAGCAGTCGCCCGGCAAGCGAAAGACTCGGGTTCGATTCCCGATTCAGCGACTTTCGGACCAATATTTTTCTCACTTAAGAAAAATTTGTAATTAATAATTTCAAGTTGTACTTTATAAAGACCACAATCATATGGTCGATAAAGTCATAGCTTAGACAAATTCATTGGCTAGTGTGGTCGATTAATTTAACTACCCTGTATATTTTCATTGTTATTATTATATAAAAAAATGTTTCCGTTTTTATTTCTTAATCCACTATTACAACCACGCACTACACAACTTGAACAATGAGATTTATAATATATGAGACTTTTCATTATTATAAACATTACAAATTGTCAACATAGTTATTTTTTAATGAAATACTTATGCACTTGTATGTTTGTTAAAAAATATGTCAAAATTAAATGTGTCATTTAAATTACTTTTCTATTTGTTCTCTTATATATGTAGGTATTTTCTTAACAAAGCCAACTTTTTGACTCTAATATATAAATTTGAATGTATGATACGTTATTAAGCAAAATATAATATACTTGTTTTGTTATGTATGAGTTAACTTTTACCAAACAATTTAAAAATAATACTGTATATTTGTCAAATAACGAGAAGCATACTTGATAATAGGAATGTCATTACAACATTAGCTTGATTTAAATTTAATTATAACTATGGTTAGAGAAAATCATGTAATCAAACATCGCAGTAAACATCTTGAATCATAGAGAACATTACGATACATATTTTCCAGGAGGGCAGAAAAATGTACCTTCTTCGCTTTTATGTTACATCTTATTGAAGCATCCTGAATATTCCTGAAATTATATAAAAATATATGTAATATAGTTATATGCTCAAATGTTCTTCTTAGCTTTTACAAATTTTTTTCCAACAAAGCTGTTAGTTAAATGCATCCAACAAGTGACATCGATAAGTGATTGTTTCTTTGAATTATATATATGTATGTAGTGTGAGGCTTGATAAGCTTTCTCTCTTTGATATCAGATACTTTTACATTTTCCTTTATTTATCAAAAAGTTAGTCTAAAAATTTATGAGCACAGTATAGAAGTAAATATAAAATAAAAATAAAAAATAAAATAATAAAAAACAGAAGTAAATATAGAAGTAAATAAAAGAGTGTGAATAATAAACTATGAATAAACCAACGAATAAACCAATTGCAACTTTTTTCCATTTTATTGTTTATTACCCGCAGAAACTTCTCTCCATTCATTGCCAAATGACGTGCGGTGAGGTTAGTTAATTCGTCCCGCTTTGTGCACAGGATTAAAATTTACGTATAATATTTTAATGGCTTATTAATTTTATATTAATGACATTTTGTATCAAACTCTATATATATATATATCACAGGTTTTGTCTATCAAAACGGAATTTGATATCGCTATGTTTTATTGATGTGACAGATTTCCCAACCTTAAATACATAAAAAAAGTTTCCGCGATGTATGTTATGCAGAGGAATCAAAAATATAATTAATTAAAAAATTAATAAGCAATTAATAAAATGTTTTATGTGAGTTTGCAGAATCTTGCACACAAAGCGGGACGAATTAACTAACCTCACTGCCTTTCATTTAGCAGCAAATGGAGAAGACTTTCTGCAGGTAATAAACAATAAATTAGAGTGAAATTGCGTAGTTTATTCACATTCTTTTATTTACTTCTATATTTTATTGATGAAAACAATTTTTATAAAAGTTTTTTTATACTTTATATATTTTGCATTATAGTTGTGTATTCTATTATAGAATAGAGTTCTGGTACAATTGTGGACTAAATTTTTAGAATAATTATTATATGAAAAATGTAAAATGTAAATCTATCTAAAATCATCTAATATCCAAGGAAGTGGGATATCAAACAGTCACACTATATATGTACACAATTCGAAGGAACTATCACTTATCAAAATAACTGGCATTTAACTAAACAAGTTTGTGGTAAGAAATTTTGTATGAAATAAAGAAAAATGTTTCTGCGCTTAATTATTATTTGTTATTTATTTTTTATATTATTTCAGAGACTTTATACACTAATAAGATGCGATGACGTGAAGGCAAAGTGTGCACATAATTTTATTGTTTTGGAAAAAGTATATCGTACGAATTAAAATGTGTGCTTAGATGTTCGTATGGTTTTCTGTAACCAAAGTTGTAATTTATTTTTATCATATCGAGCTATTGTATTAATATGTAATGTCATTTCTATAAGGTACTTATACTTCTATTACTTGACAAATATTATACTCTTTTATTTACTTCTATGTTTTATTCATTGAGACATTTTTTATAAAAGTTTTTTTATACTTTACATATTCTGCATTACCGTTGTGTGTTCTATTACAAAATAGAGCAAATCTGTACTCATAAACTTTCAGAATAATTATTTGATGAAAAAAAGGAAAATGTAAAAGTATTTGATATTAAAGGAAGAAAGATTATCAAGCTGTCACACTACACATGTATATAATTTAAAGAAACAATCACTTATTGATTGTAACTGGTTGGATGCATTTAACTAAGCTTTGTAGTGATATGTAATAACATTCTTTAACATTATTTTTACCTATGTTTACATTACTTGACAAATATGCATATATTATATCTAGTTTGTAGAAAAAGAACTTGAAAGTGTTGAAAATATATAAAATTATTAATAAAGCTAACACTGATCATAAATGTTTTTAGTTCTACATATTATATTTATATTAGTGAGGGGACACATATGTAACTAAAAAGTTATAGTATATTTTGTTTAGTTATGTATTGTACATTCACAATTGCATACTGACGGCAAGAACTGTTTGCTTTGTTAAGAGAATGCAAACAGGTATATTTTTAAACTAATGAAAGATTAATTAAATTAGACATTCAATATAATTTTGACATATTATTAAACAACTATACAAGTATATAAGTATTTAATTAAAAAATAACTTAAAATGCCGCACTGCATTTATTTTAATTTAACTTATAAGTAACAATGTAGGCTCCCTGCATTGATAAATTACAAATTCAAAAGGAGGCTATATAGAGCCACGCGTAGGGTGTAGGTACGCAAATATTAAAAACAAACTTGTTGGAAAAACAAATTTATTGAATCTAAACGTTTCGGTCCTTTCTTTGGACCTTCTTCAGTAAATTTAATACAATAAATAATAATGGGGAATCTACATACTACCGCACGTAGCGCAAAAGCCGTGAGCCCCCCCTATCGATATCCCATTAGATAGACAAAGTGACATAATATGTCATGAGGTACTCAAAAGTGGACTATAATGACGAGTATAGTGAGGAATTTCCGAAAGGGGGCTCACTCTTACTCACACACTCATCCATCGCACGTTCACACGACCGTACGCGGACGCGCCCGACGCACGAGTGAAGAAGATATTCGTTCTGATGCTATTTATAAGGCGCCCTACCACGGCTCATAGCCTGTTATCGAAGTCAATGTCAAACAATGTGTGGAATTTATTTCTCCTTCTCTCTCTCTCTCCCTCTCCCTCTCCCACCACTCTCTCACTCACCCTCTCTCTCCCTTTCGCCCCTCCGTCTCTCTCCCTCTATCACTGTCCCTCCTTCCTCTCGCTTCCCCCCACCTTTTCTCTATCTCCCTCTCTCAAACATACGATGTATGGAGATTAATGTTACAAATAATTTATGGCTCTCTAAAGGAATTCGATAATAACTAAACGAAGACCGTTTTTCAAGAAATTTGAGGCATATTTGTCACAACAGATATATATGCTTGACTTAGACACTCTGTGTCTTCTTGTCGGTTTAGGCCATTTATCTGGCGTCTGATAAACAGCATCTCTGAAACAAGTCTCTTCCTTAGAAACGGTTCCTCATCCAAGATCTCAACGTTATCCCAATCAAATTCGTGGTTATTCAGCCTGTGATCCGTGATCACGGATTTTTGCGCGGTGTTTCTTTTTATGTGATTTCTGTGCTCCCTAATGCGTGTTCTCAACTGCCTGCTGGTCTGACCGACATAAGAGGCATTACAATTTTGACATGAAATTTTGTATACAACGTTATTATGCCAATCTTTCTGCAGTGTGTCTTTATGCACGCGGATAAACGAGCGTAACTTATTCAAACCTGTGTAGGACATTTTTACATCTAGATCACGGACCACATGGCTAAACCGCTCGGACCATTTGGGTATGTATGGGACATTAAAATATGCAACGCGAGCCGAATTAGTATCAGGTGTTCTGTTAGCGTCACCTGAATTATTATTTTTATTTCTCGCAAACAAAGTTCTAAGCCTTTTGTGAAATGTTTCAAAAATCAGTTGTAATGGATACCCATTATCACATAACACCCCAATGACCAATTCGAGGTTCTTTTGGTGATATCTTGGATGTGATAACCAGAAAACCCTATCTATTAGGCCAAATATTGTGCCTCTCTTGTGGCAGAGAGGGTGACAGGAGTAATAATTCAGATATCTTCCCGAAAATGTTGGTTTATGATACCAATCGAATTCAACGTATCCCCGGTTTAGAATGAATGTAACATCCAAAAATTTTAGATCAATAAATAATGTTATAGCCCAAACTATAACCAGTAGTTATTAGAAATTAGAATTTACTGAATATCTTTATAGAATACTGTAAAACATTTTTGCTTATAAAAGAGCGCTCTCGACAAACGCTCGTCGCGTGAAAACGCTAACGCAGCGAGACACGCGCGAAGCACCGGAAACCGCGAGATGCAAGCGAAGACCAGGGACTTCGACCTGCTTCGCTTGCAATTAGACCAAAAACGCGTGAGTATTGTTAACCAATCAGAGACCTGTTTCCAAGGGCCTCTCCCGAAAGAAATCCAAGAAACAAAGAGGATATAGGACGGAGAGCCCGCCCGCGAAGGCAGTCTCGAATACAATTCCTAAACATCAAGACGTGGTCGCTAATAAGAAACCAGAACATCAGAACGAGACTCACTAACAACGACCTGAATTAATGAGAGGAATACGAATATACGCTCATCGAATGTTACGCGAATATATATTTAAAGAAAGGACGAGAAATAAAGCGAAACCATATTCAATCCGAAATAAAAGTGTATTTTAAGAGAAAGAAAAGAGTACAACACTCCTAACTTCCTACGAAGTCCTGCACGACCCGAGGATCCTCATCCTTAATTCGGCGCAACCCCAGTGCCTTGTTCGAGGCACACAACAAAATTGGTGGCAGCGGTGGGATCGCGCCGACGGACCGCCAGGACCAGCAGGAACCTGAAGACCTGAAAACAATACAAAAGTATTAGAAAAATCAGGCACGTCGAAATAATCGACGGACAACACAGAAAGCAGCATACTAAAAAATAAGACCCGCAATACACACATACACAACGTGTGGAAGCAGGCACGTCAGTTAGAAGAAACAGCTGACGGAAATAAGCAGAAGTCACAGTGCAGTGAAAGTGAAGGACGGACAACGCAAGCAGTACGAAGAGTGATAAGCAAGCAGCTGAGAATCGAGTAGGATCGCCAACGTCCCAAGGACAACGCCGACCTGCGACAATCTCATGGACAACGCGTCATCACGGAGCGACGACCTGTCGTGTCAAGCACGAGCACCGAGCCGCCAGCCGTTATCAGCCCACGAGCGATCGAATTGCAGCAGCAGCAGCCAAGCCGTACCGAGCGATAAAGAGCGTAACGATGCGAACCGTAATACTGTAAGTCCGATCCTTATAATATTTCTGCGTGAATGTCGGAAGGGAACAAGACATCCCCGAAACCGATAGCGAACAAATCTTGGCTACATAGCGACTCAGCCAAACGAGCGATTCAAGCGTTACCCTTAACTGTAGAAAGACTCGAGCGAGTTCGTAGAAAATTAGAAAACGAATATTCAAGCGAAAGCGAAAACGAATTACCCGCGAACGTCATTGTTAAGCGCGAGTTCCCCTTCGATAGCTTTGACGAAAGTATACTAAAGACGCGAACAGACGGTAATAACGAAAATATAAAAGAAATTAAAATATGCGCAAGCAAAACCCCTAGCAACGCGTCACAGAAAAGCGGATGGTCAACTACGTACGATAGTAGCGATTTTGACTCTAACGAAGATAACATGTCGGTGATGCACACTCCACCAAATGGTGCAGCGGACGTATCCGTGGGTGCTGTGGACCGCGAAATTGGTCGCCTACGCGAAACTATAGAGCGCGGAAACGTACATCGCGTAGAAGTCGACGTACACAGGACACCCGCCGAACATAGGACACCCGTCGAAAACAACGCGAACGAGGAAAATCCTTTGATGCGCGACGTATTACAAGGCCTACGAGATTTACAAATCGAAATGCGGACAGAAATAAATAAAATGTATGATTGGAGGTCACGCGGAGAGAGATCAGACGACAGTCGTCAAAGCTCCCGCGAACGCGCACGCAAACGGGATGCAAATAGGCACCGCGATAATCGACATCTCCGTGAACACACCCGTAATCAAGATGCGGAAGAGAGATGCGACAGTCGGCAAGATCTACGCGAACTCACTCCCGAGCGAGACAGAAATAATCAACGTGATCACCGCGACTACCCTCGAAATCGAGACGCAGGAGATCGACGGAATCTACGCGAACACACACGCGAACAGGGAGCGGATAGGCGCTTAGACAATAGGCAGATTAGATCCCGCGAACGCGCTTATGATCGAGATTCGGACGAAGAGCACGAGCCTCGTATGGCTTACGGACGAACCGAGCGTGACATCCGAAATCGGCGGAATGCCTCACAACGGTACATGTCACTAAAGGAGGCGCGAATAATGATACCGGAGTTCGACGGCACAACGCGAACCCGATTACAAGAATTTTTAAACTCCTGTACGTACGCAATTAAAAATATTCACCCCGATGACGAGGAAGCGTTAATTCAAGGAATATTATTTACTAAATTACGGGGAAAAGCCATGCAAGATTTCGAGACACGAGACATTCAAACGTTCGAAGAATTGAAAGACCAACTAGAAAATTCTTATCAAAGTAAGCGGAGTACAGCGCATTTACAAATCGAGTTCAATTCGCTCAAGCAAAACTTTAACGAACCGGCACAGAGTTTCGGACAACGCGTCGACAAACTTGCCAGGAAATTATATAGCTCAATGATTGAGGGAGAAAAGCGTTCGAGCACATATAAGCGTGCTATTTTAGAAACCATACAAAGCCAAGCATTACTCAATTTCCAATTCGGGTTACGTAACGAATTGAAAATACTCGTGCGATCACAACGATACACAACACTCCAAGAAGCGATAACGGGCGCAACCGCAGAAGAAAAGTTAATAGGATCTAACGCATCGCGAATGACAAATGCATCACAAAGCAAAACTGGGCAACAACCGCGACAAGGTCAACATAAAACCACGCAATGTTATAAATGCGGAAAATCGGGACATTACGGACGCGATTGCCGCAGTAGTAAATACGCGCTCCCAAAACCGGACAAGCCCCCTCGCGCAAATACCGTAGAGAAATTCTGCAATTATTGCAAAAAACGCGGACATAATCGCCACGAGTGTTGGACTCTAAATGGAAGGCCGAAAACAAATACACCGGACCACGATAAGGGAACCGATAATAAAAAATCGCGAAGCATAAATAAAATTGAAAACCGTAAGAAACCACAATCGCAAAAAAGAGATACCGAATCCGAGTATAGCAGTGACGAAGAAGAACGGCAAGAAGAAAAGAATAAAAAGACACGCGCGATAGAATATCAGGTGACTCACGTGCGACAGACGCCTCGTGGAGCAGCGAGCCTGAATTTAATAACTCTACCTATACGCGAAGTAAAGAACGGCAAGATTAACATGCTCTACGATTCTGGAGCTACTGTCTCTTTAATAAAAGTTAAACACCTGAAAGGTGAAACCGAGATATACAACGACAAAATTACTTTGATCGGCATAACCGGGCATAAAGCGCGAACAATAGGAAAATTCTACGCGACTATCGATCTAGGCAGCCTAGTAAAAATCAAACACGCGATTTATGTCGTAAAGGACGACTTCCCAATGGAATACGAAGGGATCATAGGAATCGATTTTCTACAAAAACAACAAGTCACGTGCGATTACAAAAAACAGGAGATTCAAATAGGAAACGCCGTATTAAAATTACGACCGTACAATAAAATTCAATTAAAACCGCGTAGCGAAACGATAATACAAGCGGCAACGAATCGTAATAAGATAGGCGTGATAAAGGCCGAAGAAACAGCACCGGGAATATATATCGGACGATGCCTGGTAGAACCAAAAAATTTTGTGTGCCCCGTCAGTATAATTAATACGACCGACGAGACCGTAGAGATTAGTACGCCGCTCGTAACCGTAGAAGACATATGTGAAGATAACGCACACAAAGTATACACGATACACACGGGCGACACTCATAACTCGTCAACGCGCGACGAACGAATCTGACAATTATTACGCACGGATCATCTAAACGTCGAAGAAAAACGCTCAGTACAACGGATATGCGAAGAATATAGCGATATATTTCATTTAAATGAAGAACCACTGACATGCACCGCGACGATAAAGCACGAGATAAACACGCGCGCTGACACCTCGCCCGTCAACGTAAGACCATACCGCCTTCCCGAGAAGCATAAAGCAGAAGTAAATAAGCAAGTGCAAGGAATGCTAAAAGACCAAATTATTAGAACAAGCATGAGTCAATGGAATGCTCCATTATTAGTAGTGCCGAAAAAAGCCGATGCGTCAGGAAAACAAAGACTCAGGGTAGTAGTAGACTTCCGGAAAGTTAACGATTTAACTATAGGCGACTCATTTCCTCTGCCTAATATTACCGATATATTGGACCAGTTAGGGAACGCCAAATATTTTACGACGCTTGATCTAGCATCAGGATATCACCAGATACCGATGGCTGAGCGCGATAAAAACAAAACCGCCTTTTCAACCCCCTATGGACACTACGAGTTCAACCGAATGCCGTTTGGATTAAAAAACGCGCCTGCGACCTTCCAACGATTAATGAATTCGGTACTAACAGGGATACAAGGGCTCAGATGTCTCGTTTATCTCGACGACATCGTAATATACGGACCCAGTTTAGAGGATCATAACAAAAGACTCGTGGAAGTATTACAGAGATTACGAAAACATAATTTAAAATTGCAACCGGAAAAGTGCGAATTTTTACGTAAAGAAGTAATATACTTAGGGCATATTATTTCCGAGAACGGCATATTACCCGATCCGTCGAAACTAGACGCGGTAAAAAATTTTCCGACGCCACAAAAAATAAAAGACATACAATCGTTTATCGGACTAGCGGGCTACTATCGCAAATTCATTGAAGATTTCTCGCGAATCGCGAAACCGTTAACAAAACTAACAAAAAAGACGGAAGTTTTTGTATGGGGAAACGAACAACAAATCGCGTTCGACACCCTAAAAGAAAAATGAATGACCGCGCCAGTGTTAAAATATCCGGACTTCATCGAAGAATTCAACGTGACCACCGATGCCTCCGACTACGCAATCGGAGCCGTGCTGTCACAGGGACCGGTAGGCAATGACCGACCTATCGCTTACGCCAGCCGAGTGTTATCTCGGGCAGAGCAAAATTACAATACGACCGAAAAAGAATTGTTAGCAATCGTATGGGCAGTTTTGTAGAAAATCGATTCCTATGATCCCTTCGTATTCCATTGGGAAGTCGTCCTTTACGACATAAATCGCGTGTTTGATTTTTCGGCTGCCTAGATCGATGCCTAGTCGCGTAGAATTTTCCTATTGTTCGCGCTTTATGCCCGGTTATGCCGATCAAAGTAATTTTGTCGTTGTATATCTCGGTTTCACCTTTCAGGTGTTTAACTTTTATTAAAGAGACAGTAGCTCCAGAATCGTAGAGCATGTTAATCTTGCCGTTCTTTACTTCGCGTATAGGTAGAGTTATTAAATTCAGGCTCGCTGCTCCACGAGGCGTCTGTCGCACGTGAGTCACCTGATATTCTATCGCGCGTGTCTTTTTATTCTTTTCTTCTTGCCGTTCTTCTTCGTCACTGCTATACTCGGATTCGGTATCTCTTTTTTGCGATTGTGGTTTCTTACGGTTTTCAATTTTATTTATGCTTCGCGATTTTTTATTATCGGTTCCCTTATCGTGGTCCGGTGTATTTGTTTTCGGCCTTCCATTTAGAGTCCAACACTCGTGGCGATTATGTCCGCGTTTTTTGCAATAATTGCAGAATTTCTCTACGGTATTTGCGCGAGGGGGCTTGTCCGGTTTTGGGAGCGCGTATTTACTACTGCGGCAATCGCGTCCGTAATGTCCCGATTTTCCGCATTTATAACATTGCGTGGTTTTATGTTGACCTTGTCGCGGTTGTTGCCCAGTTTTGCTTTGTGATGCATTTGTCATTCGCGATGCGTTAGATCCTATTAACTTTTCTTCTGCGGTTGCGCCCGTTATCGCTTCTTGGAGTGTTGTGTATCGTTGTGATCGCACGAGTATTTTCAATTCGTTACGTAACCCGAATTGGAAATTGAGTAATGCTTGGCTTTGTATGGTTTCTAAAATAGCACGCTTATATGTGCTCGAACGCTTTTCTCCCTCAATCATTGAGCTATATAATTTCCTGGCAAGTTTGTCGACGCGTTGTCCGAAACTCTGTGCCGGTTCGTTAAAGTTTTGCTTGAGCGAATTGAACTCGATTTGTAAATGCGCTGTACTCCGCTTACTTTGATAAGAATTTTCTAGTTGGTCTTTCAATTCTTCGAACGTTTGAATGTCTCGTGTCTCGAAATCTTGCATGGCTTTTCCCCGTAATTTAGTAAATAATATTCCTTGAATTAACGCTTCCTCGTCATCGGGGTGAATATTTTTAATTGCGTACGTACAGGAGTTTAAAAATTCTTGTAATCGGGTTCGCGTTGTGCCGTCGAACTCCGGTATCATTATTCGCGCCTCCTTTAGTGACATGTACCGTTGTGAGGCATTCCGCCGATTTCGGATGTCACGCTCGGTTCGTCCGTAAGCCATACGAGGCTCGTGCTCTTCGTCCGAATCTCGATCATAAGCGCGTTCGCGGGATCTAATCTGCCTATTGTCTAAGCGCCTATCCGCTCCCTGTTCGCGTGTGTGTTCGCGTAGATTCCGTCGATCTCCTGCGTCTCGATTTCGAGGGTAGTCGCGGTGATCACGTTGATTATTTCTGTCTCGCTCGGGAGTGAGTTCGCGTAGATCTTGCCGACTGTCGCATCTCTCTTCCGCATCTTGATTACGGGTGTGTTCACGGAGATGTCGATTATCGCGGTGCCTATTTGCATCCCGTTTGCGTGCGCGTTCGCGGGAGCTTTGACGACTGTCGTCTGATCTCTCTCCGCGTGACCTCCAATCATACATTTTATTTATTTCTGTCCGCATTTCGATTTGTAAATCTCGTAGGCCTTGTAATACGTCGCGCATCAAAGGATTTTCCTCGTTCGCGTTGTTTTCGACGGGTGTCCTATGTTCGGCGGGTGTCCTGTGTACGTCGACTTCTACGCGATGTACGTTTCCGCGCTCTATAGTTTCGCGTAGGCGACCAATTTCGCGGTCCACAGCACCCACGGATACGTCCGCTGCACCATTTGGTGGAGTGTGCATCACCGACATGTTATCTTCGTTAGAGTCAAAATCGCTACTATCGTACGTAGTTGACCATCCGCTTTTCTGTGACGCGTTGCTAGGGGTTTTGCTTGCGCATATTTTAATTTCTTTTATATTTTCGTTATTACCGTCTGTTCGCGTCTTTAGTATACTTTCGTCAAAGCTATCGAAGGGGAACTCGCGCTTAACAATGACGTTCGCGGGTAATTCGTTTTCGCTTTCGCTTGAATATTCGTTTTCTAATTTTCTACGAACTCGCTCGAGTCTTTCTACAGTTAAGGGTAACGCTTGAATCGCTCGTTTGGCTGAGTCGCTATGTAGCCAAGATTTGTTCGCTATCGGTTTCGGGGATGTCTTGTTCCCTTCCGACATTCACGCAGAAATATTATAAGGATCGGACTTACAGTATTACGGTTCGCATCGTTACGCTCTTTATCGCTCGGTACGGCTTGGCTGCTGCTGCTGCAATTCGATCGCTCGTGGGCTGATAACGGCTGGCGGCTCGGTGCTCGTGCTTGACACGACAGGTCGTCGCTCCGTGATGACGCGTTGTCCATGAGATTGTCGCAGGTCGGCGTTGTCCTTGGGACGTTGGCGATCCTACTCGATTCTCAGCTGCTTGCTTATCGCTCTTCGTACTGCTTGCGTTGTCCGTCCTTCACTTTCACTGCACTGTGACTTCTGCTTATTTCCGTCAGCTGTTTCTTCTAACTGACGTGCCTGCTTCCACACGTTGTGTATGTGTGTATTGCGGGTCTTATTTTTTAGTATGCTGCTTTCTGTGTTGTCCGTCGATTATTTCGACGTGCCTGATTTTTCTAATACTTTTGTATTGTTTTCAGGTCTTCAGGTTCCTGCTGGTCCTGGCGGTCCGTCGGCGCGATCCCACCGCTGCCACCAATTTTGTTGTGTGCCTCGAACAAGGCACTGGGGTTGCGCCGAATTAAGGATGAGGATCCTCGGGTCGTGCAGGACTTCGTAGGAAGTTAGGAGTGTTGTACTCTTTTCTTTCTCTTAAAATACACTTTTATTTCGGATTGAATATGGTTTCGCTTTATTTCTCGTCCTTTCTTTAAATATATATTCGCGTAACATTCGATGAGCGTATATTCGTATTCCTCTCAATAATTCAGGTCGTTGTTAGTGAGTCTCGTTCTGATGTTCTGGTTTCTTATTAGCGACCACGTCTTGATGTTTAGGAATTGTATTCGAGACTGCCTTCGCGGGCGGGCTCTCCGTCCTATATCCTCTTTGTTTCTTGGATTTCTTTCGGGAGAGGCCCTTGGAAACAGGTCTCTGATTGGTTAACAATACTCACGCGTTTTTGGTCTAATTGCAAGCGAAGCAGGTCGAAGTCCCTGGTCTTCGCTTGCATCTCGCGGTTTCCGGTGCTTCGTGCGTGTCTCGCTGCGTTAGCGTTTTCACGCGACGAGCGTTTGTCGAGAGCGCTCTTTTATAAGCAAAAATGTTTTACAGTATTCTATAAAGATATTCAGTAAATTCTAATTTCTAATAACTACTGGTTATAGTTCGGGCTATAACAATAAGTTGAATCATATTATTGATCGGTTTACCAAAAGTATGACACACGTAGAGATCTGTGATGCTCATAGGCGTATTCAGGCGATACGTACGCATAGTTGCAGACTGGCACGTAGCGTCGCGCGCTCACTACCAATCACCATCTGCAATGAGTTTTTTGCTAGACAAAACAGGTCTCTTCGTTTCCACTTTGTGAGTGAAAGTAGCAGACTGGATAAGAAATTAAATTGGCTCATTGCCAAAAAAGAACGATTGATTAGAGCTAATATTCGTCCAGTCCAATATTTTTCTGTGGCACGTGATCAGCAGGGAGGAGTTAATCTTGGCGCGTCATTGATCCCGTTTAACGGGCGTCGTGCGCGACCGTCCGGGGGTTCCGAATTTTCCTTCACACCTCTAAACGCTTCTTCTACTTCCTCCTCCTTTACTATTAACTTGAACCCCTTATCCTTTGACAACCACACAGTCTCCCCTTTGCACATCAGGGAGAAGTGGTTTAAAAACCTTTCCTCAACAGATATTCCATTAGAAATACAGGGAGTTTTGCAACTGGGCGACAACTTTTGTTTGCCAAGTAAGAATAAAGATCGAGTTCTTATGGAATTTATCAAAAGTATAGAATATAGTATCGACAAAGTGGAAGTTGGCGTTCGGCCTTTGGTTCGCCAGAGGTCGTCGGCAATTGTTAACAAGTTGGCCAGTTGCAACCCTGAAGAATCTTTGTTTGATAAGGAGCTCTCGGGCGCGTCCCTAGCAGCGAGAACGTTTATACGCGATAATCCTAATATCATTTTTACGCGAGCCGATAAGGGCAATATAACAGTCGCTTTAGAAAAGACATCTTATTTGGACAAGATGAAGGTCCTCCTTGGTGATACAAATACTTACATTAGAATAAAGAAGGATCCCACCAGAAGAATTATCAACAGTTTGCATGAATTGCTTACAAGGTGGAAAAACTTAGATTATATATCCGACACGATATACAGGTCGTTGAATTGTTCGGAGGGAGTACTGCCAAGAGCCTATGGGCTCCCTAAGATTCACAAGTCGGGCTGCCCCCTGCGAATCATCGTCTCCTCACTGAACACGCCGCTGCACTGTCTTGCGACGTTTCTCCACAAAATCATATACAAGTCGGTCCCGGCGGCGGACAGTCATGTGGAGAATAGCTTTCGACTGGTCAACAAACTCGATGGAACTTACGTTGGTGACAATTGTGAACTTATTTCACTGGATGTGGTCTCTCTATTCACTAACGTCCCATTGGATTTGGCAGTCGACGGCATAGCCGCGAGGTGGAATTTCATAGAAAATAACTGTACGATACCGCGCGTGGAATTTTTGGGGACAGTCCGGCTTGTTCTTCACTCAACTTTTTTCACCTTTGATGGCATAATCTATCAACAAACCTTCGGAGCGCCCATGGGTTCTCCGCTGTCTCCCATAGTAGCCGATTTAACCATGCGCGATTTGGAGAGCAGGGTGATAGGAGACCTTCCTTTTGAACTCCCGATCTACGTACGCTATGTTGATGATATCGCGTTGGCTGTCCCTCCCGGGACGAGCCAGGCGATACTAAGACAGTTTAACGCGTGTCATAACAGATTACAGTTTACTTTGGAAAAGGGGGGCAATAGACTCGATTTTTTGGATGTTACATTCATTCTAAACCGGGGATACGTTGAATTCGATTGGTATCATAAACCAACATTTTCGGGAAGATATCTGAATTATTACTCCTGTCACCCTCTCTGCCACAAGAGAGGCACAATATTTGGCCTAATAGATAGGGTTTTCTGGTTATCACATCCAAGATATTACCAAAAGAACCTCGAATTGGTCATTGGGGTGTTACGTGATAATGGGTATCCATTACAACTGATTTTTGAAACATTTCACGAAAGGCTTAGGACTTTGTTTGCGAGAAATAAAAATAATAATTCAGGTGACGCTAACAGAACACCTGATACTAATTCGGCTCGCGTTGCATATTTTAATGTCCCATACATACCCAAATGGTCCGAGCGGTTTAGCCATGTGGTCCGTGATCTAGATGTAAAAATGTCCTACGCAGGTTTGAATAAGTTACGCTCGTTTATCCGCGTGCATAAAGACACACTGCAGAAAGATTGGCATAATAACGTTGTATACAAAATTTCATGTCAAAATTGTAATGCCTCTTATGTCGGTCAGACCAGCAGGCAGTTGAGAACACGCATTAGGGAGCACAGAAATCACATAAAAAGAAACACCGCGCAAAAATCCGTGATCACGGATCACAGGCTGAATAACCACGAATTTGATTGGGATAACGTTGAGATTTTGGATGAGGAACCGTTTCTAAGGAAGAGACTTGTTTCAGAGATGCTGTTTATCAGGCGCCAGATAAATGGCCTAAACCGACAAGAAGACACAGAGTGTCTAAGTCAAGCATATATATCTGTTGTGACAAATATGACTCAAATTTCTTGAAAAACGGTCTTCGTTTAGTTGTTATCGAATTCCTTTAGAGAGCCATAAATCATTTGTAACATTAATCTCCATACATCGTATGTTTGAGAGAGGGTGATAGAGAAAAGGGGGGGGGAAGCGAGAGGAAGGGAGGACAGTGATAGAGGGAGAGAGACGGAGGGGTGAAAGGGAGAGAGAGGGTGAGAGAGAGAGTGGAGGGAGAGGGAGAGGGAGAGAGAGAGAGAAGGAGAAATAAATTCCACACATTGTTTGACATTGACTTCGATAACAGGCTATGAGCCGTGGTAGGGCGCCTTATAAATAGCATCAGAACGAATATCTTCTTCACTCGTGCGTCGGGCGCGTCCGCGTACGGTCGTGTGAACGTGCGATGGATGAGTGTGTGAGTAAGAGTGAGCCCCCTTTCGGAAATTCCTCACTATACTCGTCATTATAGTCCACTTTTGAGTACCTCATGACATATTATGTCACTTTGTCTATCTAATGGGATATCGATAGGGGGGGCTCACGGCTTTTGCGCTACGTGCGGTAGTATGTAGATTCCCCATTATTATTTATTGTATTAAATTTACTGAAGAAGGTCCAAAGAAAGGACCGAAACATTTAGATTCAATAAATTTGTTTTTCCAACAAGTTTTAATATTTGCGTACCTACACCCTACGCGTGGCTCCATATAGCCTCCTTTTGAATTTGTAATTTAATTTAACTTATTCAGACTTTTTTTTTAATGAAAGATTTTTAATTTTATAGATTCTACATTATCTTGAATGCAACAAAATAGTTCTTAACCGCAAACCTATATTCGAAGATATTCAGAATGATTAATTAAAATAGTGAAAAGGAAAATGTATCATCTCGTTTTTTTAAAGAAAATAACTCTATATATAAGTATCTACTTATATACTACTACTATATGTATACTACTACCTATATACTTATTATTGTCATGAATTTGATATAACTTAACTCATTATTTATGTTTATGCTTTTACAAAGTATAATTTGCAATATAGTGAACATATTAATAACAAAAAATCCGGAAATTTTAGGAATACATTTAACATTTGACTCATTATTTGTTTTTTTTAAGTTGATTATGTAACCATGTCTTTACTTGCGGTGATGATCTGTTACTTATGCATGGATTTTGTTTTATAACTTCATGGATTTCCTTTATAGAAGGTAATTTGCCACTCTTTATGACTTGATCAAATGCTGTTAGCACGACTTTTTTTCATCTTCAGTCCATCGTCTTCGTTTTGTGTGACCGTATGGAGAACCTATACAAAGATAATGATTATTTCCTACAATATTATTAGAATTTTCTATTAGAATATCCTATTAACTATACACAAATTGAGGTAAGTACACATACGTCTAGAATCAATTTATAAATTATAATTTATATTGCACTACAGATAATTTACTCGATAGACTGTTTCATTATTAATCATTTAAGTTATTAAATTTATTTTAAATTTTAACAATTTAGTAAAATCAATGAAAGCATTGTTAATTGAATAAATTTAATATATTGTAATGTAAATTTATGGATTTAAATTGATTATCGCTTTATTGAAAAAAATTATAGTTGTTTAACGAGACACCAAAAAATATGTAGATGTAGACTTATAACTATCTCATTGATTAATCAATCGTCAAATTATAAATGTTATTTTTATAATTTTGTCACAATAGTCATTAATACATAATGGTCTCTAATAAAGTATACGTATAATAATATAGCTTGCAACTTACTAGAACGTTTTTTAGTTTTTGAGCAACTGTAATTCCTGATGTAGATGTATCAACAATTCCTGATGTAGATGTATTAACAAATGAGCTATTACCACTTGTTTCTGTAATTAGTATACATATTGCATTAGTAAATATCATTTAATTAATATGCACATTTTGATAGATTTTGTCTTTAGAAAGATTTTTAGAATGATTTATGTAAATAACTACAAATGCTCTCTTTCTCTCTCTCTCTCTCTCTCTCTCTCTCTCTCTTTCTTATTTATAACTTACATAAAATTAATATTATTAATGCAATTAATAATTAATAAATCACCTTCATTTATAGCTGTTTCTATATTTTCTTTTCTGATATCTTCTTCGTTATTGCTGCTATCTTCATTAGTACTTTGAGAATCACATCCATGAGCTGCTTCTAAATGTTGTGTAATATTCAAAATATCACGACTAATAATGGGTTGTCTATACACCTCTATGGATTTTTTCAGCATGCCCCATGAAATTTGCAAGGTCAGATATTTCAGTGTCAGCAAGCTCCATACTTGCACAAAATGTAGCAATGTGCTTTCTTAACTTCGTGCCACGTAATAAATGTGTAACTTTCGCATTACAATCTTCAGAAAATTTCCTCATAAGAACACAAGCTCTCAAATATTTAAAACGTTTTCGATTATAACTTGGAAGACCAAAAATATACGGATTTTCTGCAGGAACTTTAACCTTTTCGCGAAAGTGTAGTATTAATTTTACACATTCTAACAAATTATAGTTTAATATCACATGTACTGTGCGACCAAGTTTGCCTCTAATCACAAATCGCACATATTTTTTTGTTGCTTCTTGTGCCTTCAATGAAATTTTTTTAAAGAGATCATTAATTGTATCTGGATCAATACCTCTGTACTGTACAAAATCTGCAATTAATATGCGTTCAATTTCACCAGCTCGTTTACGATTGAACAATTGGACTGAGGTTAACGTACATTCTGCCAACGCCAACCAAGTTTCATATGTGTATTTGTAACGTACCGTTTTTCCCGATACGGCCGGACTTCGCTCAGTCGGGATCACAAGGTTCGGGAAGACGGTTGAGGTGAAAACACAAGACAATATTTTAAGATGCAAATGAAGAACTCGTTTATTCAATAAAGAAAATAAGGTTTCGTACCCCTTGGGTACAGACAATAATTCGCGCGAGACTATCAATTCAGTTAACGGAACAATGCGTTAAACGCTTCGGATAGAGATATTTCAGAATAGATCCGTGATCTAATATTATAATTACATACACAAGGCGATAAACGCTTCCGCTAATTACTTTAGAATAGATCCGGGATCTAATATTATAATTACATACACAAGGCGATAAACGCTTCCGTTAAATACATCAAAGTAGATCCGTGATTTAATATTATAATTACATACACAATGCGAGACACGTTTCCGTTCGATACATCAAAATAACGCGGTGAGAGAATAGCAGTACAGAGATTCGCGATCATATGTTTTGATCGCGAGGTTATTGCCCCTAGGCGTTAATAGCGACACTTTAAAGGGCCACTGTTTCAGGCGTGTTGATGTTATTGCGCGAACGGTGACGGCGCGTGAAGCGGGGCGTTGCGGGGTCGAGCGCGTGGCTCCGGAATTCGCGTTTTTCTATGCGTACTCTCTCGCGCCCGAGAGAGCGTTCGATATATCTCGAAGTCGCGCGGTATTATACGCGGGCTCTTTAGCGTGTCGTTATTTGCGTCCGCGTGTCAGGATGCAGTTGCGCGGAGGATAGTTACCGGCGACGGAAACTCCCGTCCAAGGCGGGGAACTCCCTACCTTGTGATTGATTGCCGGAACTGGGGTACGGAAGGATGCAAGCGTTTTTCCGCTAACCGAGAACTCTCGGTAGAGGCCGGGCACACCCGACCCCTTTGGTCGTACGCTCAGAGATAGAGAAGACGGAAGGCACTAGGGCGTTTTTTAGATGGGAACACCCATCGGAGGCAGAGTACACCCGACCCCCGTTATTTGCTGCTTACTAGTGTTGTGTATTGGAATCGGTTCTGGACGTGTGCTCGAGAGCGGATCGGGAACCGGAGTGATCCTTTCCCGTCTCGGATCGCTCTTTTTAAGTCCAGTTTCGCGTTCCCAGTTTCGCATTCGGGATTTTCCGCGCGTCTTCGGTAGCGCTCGGGTCGTTTCGTGACGTCGTTGTTTTCGGTACGGTGCGCCGGACGGATTTTAAACAACTGGCCCGATTTGCGTGTATTAATAAATGATGGCGCATTGCGCCCGCTGCATCGCCAGGCCGGTGTTTGCCGGGCGCAGTCTTCCGCACGGTATTCGGTCGGGTAACGGGGGGTATCGTTACATGTATTCATTCGTTAAATCCTCAAATGCTTTCTGTCGTTTACATTTTAAATACATATACAATTTAGCTATGTCATCCAATGATGGAAGATGATCACTTTTTCGTCTTTGATGTTGTAAGCGTGTTTCCATAACTGTTTTGTTAACACTGGTACCGTAATCTTCTATTAATAATTCTAAAAAATCTTTGACTAAACCTTTTTTTTCATCATCCTGCCGTTTTATGCATTGCTTAATAATAATATATGACCAACTTTTTTTATTAATGTTCCTAACATAGCTGCTGTAGTAGATTTAGAATAAATTCCTACTTCATTATCTAAACCCGCTACTTTGTTAACTATACTAATAACGTCTTCATAAAATTTTGGATGATATATAGATTCAAAATCAATTATATTTTTATTACTTTCTTTAATAGTTAATAGAAAACCACCCAACATTCTTAAATGCGCGCGAATCATGTCATGTTGGTGTTGAAGTTTATATTTAATTGATAATTTGTTACCATATAAAATAATGAGCTTATCATATTTTATTACGCGATACACATCATCCTCTCTTATCACAAGTAATATTACAGATCGTAATTTTTTATTAGCTGCGCTATGAACTCTACCTAAAATTGAACGTCCCAAAATTGTTACAGCTTTAGCATGTTTGCTATTACGACCAGTACATCGATAAAAATGTTGGCGAAGTGAAATTTTAGAAAAAAAACCATAATATTTTGCGCAGGATAAGTAATCTTTAACTTCCTTATTTTTTGAAGCTTGTGGTCTTCGACAGACGATTAAATCGCCTTTGCCGACATTTTTGTCAGTGTTGTACTGAAAATTTCCTTTGCGTCTAATTGTATCTATTATTTTTAATCTTTCTGTACATTTTTGGGGCAGTAAACTGAACTTTTTAACTTCATCTTCATTGGAATGAATGGTCTCTAAATGACGTGCTATTTTTGTATATAACTTTTTACAAAAGAGGCAGCAGTTTCTTTTTTTATCTTTACTACTTTTAGATGAAGTTTCAATGTATAAATCTTTATCATTAAACACTCCTGCTGCTGGTGCTTCTACTGATTTGTTAATTTTCAGAGATGTATTTGATTTATTGGGTGGTTCTTTGCATTTGTCATTTTCATCCTCAGCATCATCGCAAGATTCTGAATTAGATTCATTTGATGGATAATATTCAGAATCATCATATGATTTGCTCTCTTCTATCTCGTTTGCTGTAAAAGTATACCATTAATATATTATTTTTGATTGATATTTTAAATATAAAATTTTTGAATGTGGAGAGGTAAATAAATAACATTTTAATTATTCACGCCAAATAATTAAAAACATTGACTGCGCAAATGCTACTTTCTGACAAGCAAGACTTTCTTCAGAAATATTCTACAACTTAATTTGCTTCTTTAGTTCGTTTTTACTCGATAAACAACCAACTTGTTACAGTAAACAAAAAAAAGCGACACACTGAGATATATGAAAGGAATAAGCTGATTACAAGCAGAATAGTAAATATTTAAATCTCTACATGTTTGTAATATTGGAAGAGTATATTGTTAATGCACGATGTAATAGCACATAGTACTCGGTGACTAGAGTGTTCTACTAAACCAGATGTCAATTAATCAATTATTGTATTCCATCACATATGTATGCTATAATATCTACATAAATTTTGCGTAAATACTTAAAGCAATCTTACCTGTGTCTGATAACACAGCCGTCACAATGTTATTATCTTTATTATCATTTTTAGTATCATTATTTTCATTATTGTTATCTAAAACAAGAAATTATTGTAGTTTTCACAATTAATCTATACTTATATAATGTGCTTATATTAAATATATCTTGAAAAATTCTAATTATAGATATATATGTATATACATTGATTTTTGAGAAATTACAACAGCTTTACAAATTAATCAATATTTATATAATTTTGATATTACGTTAAATATTTTATCAAGTTTTTTTTAAGTTCTAAATCTTTGCACACATTTCGGATCTTACCTACATGTGACGACACAACAGAAATATTTTCAATATCGTTATCTGTTTTACTTCTATATGTGTCTACATCTGACGATACAACAGAAATATTTTCAACATCGTTATCTGTTTTACTTTTATCTTTGTCTACATCTGACGGCACAACAGAAATATTTTCAACATTGTGATCTGTTTTACTTTTATCTTTGTCTACATTTGACGGCACAACAGAAATATTTTCCACATCGTTATCTGTTTTTCTTTTATCTTTATCTAAAACAAAAAATTATAAATTTCTTCAATTTAAGAAAGTAATTTTATAAATTTATATTTATATTTATATTATACTTATATTATAAATTATATACATAACATTTCTACATATTTTTAGTTAATATATTTATATTTGTAATCAGTATTTTTGTAATTAATATAAATATGCTTATATATGTATATGTATATATAGATAATATACAGAATGGGGAGCAAATAAAGCGTTAATATTATAGAGTTACAAGTTAATATTACAGAAATTGGTAGTAAAAATAAAGTTTTAAAGGAAAACTGTTTGTGATATCAAGGAGGGTGATGATAAAAGGAATTTTCTTATCGATTGATAAGGTCAAATTAAGGTAATCCATTTTTAAAATGGGATTACCCTAATTTTTTTACATAATTTGATTTCTTGTAATATTTGGCATAAAAAGTTATAATGCTAGAATGACTAAAAAGTAAATACCCAGCAAACACACATATATAACTATTATATTGTCACTATACAACGAAATATAACAGGTAATATAACGTATACGGTACATGTAACGTAAATGTTAATTGTAATTTCCCACTCATGGATTATTACAGTTATGTAATATAAATATAACAGATAACTAAAATAGTATATAAAAGTTATATAGCAGTATATAACTTGTTGCATTATTGTAATATAACTATAATGTGACTGTTATCGTATATGTTACTGTATATTAACTTATAATTTACCTTTGTATATACATACTAATCCCAGAAAAGATCTTTGAATTAATTCCAACGAAAGCAAATGAAATAGTTTGCTTTCGCTTAGAATTAATTCAAAGACCTTTTCTGGGATTAGTATGTATACAAAGGTAAATTATAAGTTAAATATATAACAGTCACACTATAGCGAAAGCAAACTATTTCATTTGCTTTCGTTGGAATTAATTCAAAGACCTTTTCTGGAATTAATATGTGCAAAAGGACATATATGTTTTTACGTAATAAGAAAGGGAAAACATATAAAAATATATTTTGATTGTCATTTTATTTTATATATATTTTATTTATCTCCTTTCAGGGATAGTTCGCATTAATCTGCTAAGTCCTCCAGGGAACATAAATATATATACATATCCATCTGATTGTCATGTACAAAAACAAAAAATGACTCGACATGGGCTGCGTTTCAATATTCATTATCATCAGTACTGAAAATCTATAGTGTACGTGATGTAAACTATAGCTTTTCAGTACTGACAATGAATGTGGAAACGCAGCCATGGTCATGTTGTGACCGGTCTTTAGAGAGTAACGCGTGGTATGTATCACTCACCAGTCCCCAGGTTGCAACGCTTTCGCCAAGTTTCATCGGTCGCCAGGTATTTTAACCAGTGGAAATACCAAGGTTTGGTTGTTTGGTAAGTAACGATGGACAACTTTGGCCAAAGATCCTTCTTCGAGCCAATTTCCCTATTTCCTCGATTTAGACTTCCTTCTTTTTCTGTTTCAGGTCGCCGTTGGACATCGATGCACCGCCCGTAGGATCCGGAATCATCGACAGGACAACCATTCACAAGGATGGTCAACTCAACCGATTAGGATTGGGTAAGTATCACAGGTAAGTAACACTTGATTTTTATTGTCACTAATACGTTATATATATTTAATGAAATTATGATTTATTACAGGGAATCTCAATTAAATTAACTCGCGCTGTTTTACTATGGCAGGTAATAACGCGGTTACAATTCTCGCACTTATATCACGTCACGTTTCGTTACAGGTTTTGTCGCGTTCGCGTCAACGAGTCTGAACGTGTTTTTTCTACGCGGTACGAGGGTGTGAGCGGAAGCCCCCATCGCCGAGCGATCCTTACGCGTCGGGATTCGGAGAGTCTAAAGCTGTCGAGTCTTCGGATCGCCGCTTCTTATAGTACGTCTCCCCACTACTGGGTCGCCGGCCAATCCGTGTCCTCCGCGCTGGCTGTCGTTCAGCGCCAATAGCGCGTCAGGCCTCTCGTTATGGTCCGCGCTCGCCGCTGGGTAGTCACCTAGTTATCCCCACCACGCTCGCGCTAGCCAATCATATCATTTCCCTTCTCGCGTTCTTAGCGGACGCTTCGCGTATATTACAATACTTAAAATTAACTGTACATCCATATTTATATATTTACACACTTCAATCATTCATTCTTTAAATATAATGTTAATAAATTAATGTTGGTAATTGACTTCATACCGTGATTATTTTTCACAACTAAAAATAACGTCAATTAATAATTCTAATAAAACTAAAAATGAATAGCATCTGTCTGCTTGTTTTAAATTATAAAATAATTTCCAATCAGTGTCTTTATTTTTCAACACCTGTTTATGATTGATTTTTCATTACGTTAACTCAAATTAATTTCCTAACTGAATTAATGATTGGAATGTGTTTCAAATATTTATAGGGTTACGTCATTAGAGTTTTATAACGATTCGTCAACTTTCGTTTATTGACCTCGCACTGATCATACGGATCGTTCTCTAATTCTTTCCTTTTTATTTTGTTTTCATATATTCCATTTTTTTCCGATATTATGAACTTATTCTAATTATTAAAAGGTTATGATTAATTATATTACAAACTCTATTCGTACGCTCTGTCGTGCGTATATCGTAATTAATGTTTCAACTCAAAATAATTATCGGGTTCATCTTTCCTTTTGATTCTAAATCAAACTCAATTATTCCTTTTGCGCTCTTATTATTTAAATTAACTTTTGCTCTTGCGCATTCTATAATTAGAATCTTATCAAACCTAAAGTTTGCTAACCAAAATAAAAACAACTTATTCTTTTATTCAAAACTCAACATTTAAAACTTAAGTCTATTTTGATCTACCTTTAAATATTTATATTATTATACATTTTAGCTTTATTTAACTTTTTATTCCTTTTCCAATTATAATTTTAATTATAATTCTTTTTTCCTTTTAAACTTTATAACTATTATTTTAAATAGACTTATAATTAACTATATACATTTCTCTCTTTTTATTTACAGGTACCTTGGCTTCACTCCTTGGAAGATCCAGGTCTCGGCTCTGCTGCTGAAACGGAAATATTCGAGCTGTGAGCGCCTGTCGGTCGCAATGTACAAAAACAAAATAAAAATTATATTCACTAATATTTTGTAAAATAAAAAAAATATATATTTGAATACTTTTAATTGCACAGAGTAATTGACTGTTTCGAAAGTTGAATAAAATACACATGTACTCGGAGCTTCTTCTTAAAATCTATATAATCTATCTTATAATATTTATATATCAAAAAAACTTATTGCTTTAGTCGTTTATTCTTTCATTATTATCTTCATCGCCACTTTCCTTCGCTCTCTCTCTCTTATTTCTCTGATTTGCAAAACGTATACATTTTGCAGTAATATTGTCAAAATCTGTTTCAGTAAACATGGCGTAGCGTAATGTTACCTCTCCTGAAAACAAAAAAAAATAGATAATACAAACATGAAAAACGTTGATCATACAGTTAAAAAAGCAGTAAGACATTGTACATTCACTCATGAATCTATAACATACTTTTCATACTTTTTATGAAATGCAAATTTGAAATTTTGAAATTATTCCTCAACTCTTTCCACGAGCATTTTATTGCACATTTGTTTGTAATTGTTTTGTTTAATATTCGATGAATATTATCCTTGCCATTGTGTCCGCCACTTTTTGACATAAACTCTTTCTATGAACAAGAAAAAAAAAAATATATATTTAACATGTATTTCAAGTAAGCACACTAATAATATAAAATAATATTATAAAAGGAGTGTAGCATGAAGTTCTTCATTAATAATTTTTTGTCTAATTAAATACTTTTGGTAAAATTTATTTATTTATGTTTATTTATATTTATTTATATTTATTTATATTTGTATTATTTTATTTATTTATTTATATTTATTTATTGTTATTAAAAAAATGTGGACAACTCAGGGAATATTTAACTTAAGAATCTCAAAAAATCTCAATCAAATGTCAAAAACATGTGTGTATCATAATTTACGCACAATCGTGCTAAGAATTTTTATACTTACAAATTGTATCACATTCGACGTTTTCAAAAATGCATCAAACTCTTTTATAGCTTCAATCGATGACAATGGTAAAAATGGCGCAATAAGATTATCATTAATTATATCAGGATTTCGAGTACACTCTTTAATAGCACTTTCTATTTTTAACAATCGTTTGTCCATATTTCTCAAAGTTATGTTTGATGCAGCTTGCATACGCACCATTTGGTCTATGCTTTCTGCAATAAGACAAAAAATATTATATACACAATAGTGATATCGTATAAATTGAGTGCAAATAATATGTAATAAATATTTACCTTTTATATTAAAGTCATCGGCTACACTTTGGCCACTCTATAATATTAAAATTAATTTAGCATAATAATAATCTATAAATTAATCTTTGCCAATTTGAACAATGTATTAATATGTATACCTTGTATAATTACTGGTATATTATTGAGATTTGAATTTTGTTGCTCTTGAGATGTTGAATCATATTCATCTTCTAAAAATTTATTAATTATTTTAATTAACTGTAATTATAATAACACAATAAATATATTTTATAAAATATTTTTTAAGATAAAATACCGTTTCTAAAAATACAATTTTCATTGTACCCGCTTTCATTAACTCTAATATCCAATTCAGGAAGTAAATCAAAGTTAGAAGGACATAATGGTAGTGTTGGATTAATAGTACTTGTAGTACTTGTATTGGTCTGTTTCTCTGCAAAGAACTCGATAATTTTATTTCAATGTTATTTCTCTGATTAAATACAACATCTTAAGGATAATATTAAGGAGTGAGAGAGGAAGAGAAAGAAATAGATATAGATATAGATATAGAAATAGCTAGAGATAGAAATAGAAATAGATTGATAGATAGAGGGAAAGGAAAATAGAGAAATATAGATAGATAGATAGATATGTAAAGTGAGAGAAACGGGAAGAAGATATAATTATATAAATAAAAAAATGGTAAAAATATATGTTTGCAATACTTTACTTTTAGTATATTTTCGAACGTGACGATGTTCTTCATCGCTGTCGAATCGGCTGTTTGAAATATAAGGTCTTTTGCCTCGACCCAGCCTTTCTTCGTCGGTCGTGTTGTAATTCGCATCTGTTGCATTTTTTCGCGCTGAATCAAGAGATGCTGCAATAAAGAAAAAAATTCAGCGTTTAAATTTCATGTACACTGATTAGCACGATAGTCTTAATATTTAGTAAGCATGTTATTATCGTGATTGTTTTATCACACGCATTGCATGTACATATTCATACATCATGACTGTTGATTATTTGAATGATAAGAACATATATTGAATTGTTTTTCTTTTTACTTATGTCATTTTAGTTTTATATTACAAATCACACAATTTTTGAATAACACTTTAGATATCATTATCATTTTTATATACAATATGAAAAAGCTTAAAACTTTATGCTCATTAAGTTTTAAATTTTAACAGCCGCTTTTTTAAATTAATGAGTTTCTAAATACATTACAATAAATATTAGTGTGTTTGTACATACATTTATATGTAGACAATTATTAATGTGATATCAATGACAATTATTATGTTAATATACCAAATTATACCACATTAAAAATATATTCTCTCCATAAAAAATTGTTTTTTTATATAATAAAAAGTATAGATAATATATTAATGTAAATACTTACTACAATATTTTACAATGTCAACTTCAAATTTAATCCACGTATTTAAATTTGGACTGGTGGTTAGATATTAATGTTGCACAGTTAGCGGTTCGAGGCGGCCACCAACACCAATAACTATTCTCATTTTCAAATAACCAGGCCGTTGGAATCTCGTTATATGTTGAGTCTGATAAAAATTTCACCACCGCGTACTTAGTATTTTCGCAACTCATTGTTTAAATGTTGTCTCATTACGCAATTTAAAAACAACGTTTTAGTGCTTACTGATAGGCTGAAAAAAGAAGTTTTTAGTTAGTTTTTATATATAATGACATTAATAATTTTTGAAACGGAAAAAGAAATAACTCAGAAAATATTTAAAAATGTACGCTTTGCATAATATAATCGGTTGTTCACAGTTTTAATTCTTTTCAGTTTTAATTCGGGCAGCAAGAAAAATAGGTAGTTATACATATCGAAATATTCTCTATGTATTGTCGCAGTTTAATAATTTTTTTAATTTTTGAGTTAAAAACCTTTCCTTGTAAGTTGTTAAATAAAATGCACATTAAACTTTTATATAACGAATTATTACACACTCACCTTCCAAATTTTTTCGACAAATCAGAATTTCTTTTCCATTCCAATTTCTCAATATTTAACTTTAAGACAGAATGAACCATTTATAACACATACATTTTTTTAAGTTTTTTTTTTACAATGTATAAATAAACAGGTAGACACATTTAACTCAAAACTTAAACTGAGTTTCCACTCAGCGCGTCACGCGTCGCGTCATCCGTCGCGTCAACGAGTTTATCAATCAAAACACCCTATGTAATAACATTGTAACGTCCCGTCATTTTCGCGAAACCATATTTTTGCGCGCTACTGTTTTTCCTGCGCCAATACTTAAAATTTAAGGATAATTAATGATTTTCCTCTTTACATAATTGTTTAGACTAAAATCAAGCATTTATATTATTAATTACTAACCATACCAAATCTTGGGTCTCCAGTTATCTAGTTCTAACTAGCCGCTACCAGGAACTAGCGATCCGACTAATTAAACGTCATCCGAGACCCTTGAGCGTATACTTCAACTAACCAGCTGTTATTATATGAAACTAACCCTTAGCAATAAGAACATATTTTAATCATGACTAACCCACCTATATATGAATATTCAATATTAATTAAATAATATAATAATATTATTTATGGAATCAGAAACATAATAACTTGTCGAACTTTACTTAACAATTTAAGACTTATAGTAATAAGTTTTAAAAGTATTTTTAATCACTGACAGAATTATTATGAGGAAGGTTCCATAAATCCTTATCTTGCGATGCATTGTAAGGACAAGCCTGCGACAAGCATTCGATAAATTACTAAAAGTGTTCAAACACTTAATATTTTAAGATTTCATCCGCAATTATATTTACGAAGCCTTATTTCAGTCATTAAATGATTTCGATAACGAACCCAAGATCATTAAGATTTATTGAGTAAATTATTAAATGAAGAGACTTATAAATAAGGCCCAAGCAGATATAATTAAAGAGAATATTTTATTATAGAATTAAGTCAAAACGAGAACAAGAAATTCCCGATATTACGTTATGGAATCATCATTCTATAATTTAGAAATAACTTAATCTTATCCTATTGCATTAAACTCAAATTTTATTATAAATTATCAATCATTAAGAATTCTAATTAATAACATAACATAAATTATATAAGAAATGATTCCATAAACGTACAAATAAATATTTGGCGAACTACAAGAAACTTTAACATGTATCTATGCGCAGACCCCTCTAAAATCAGCTCACAAATCAAGTAATTAAGTGCCGATCGTAGGTGACAAGCCGCTTCCGTCCGTTATCTCCCTCGCGTTATCGGATGCTAGCGTTCAAACCGCAAAAGAATAATAAATTAGACACTTCTTGGAATCGTCGCTCCTCATCTCAAGCTCACCGCCGAACTTCGATATCCGGTCCAGATTATCTAAAACTCGTAAATTGATAGTTGACACCTAGAGCGCTCGCTCCTGCGGGTCACCGTATCGTGACCTCTTAGTACAATTTATTGTGACATATTCCAAGAAAACGTCTTTCTTAGAAATCCCCACCAAAAGGGAACTGCACACGACACTCAGATTTTTCTCGATTTGATGGGTATATAAACCCTTAATTCTTAACTTCATTACGGCATACCATCATTAGCATCTCACCGTAACTCTACGGCATCTCATTATCGAGATCCCACCGTAGTTCTACAGCACATCATTTCTGTAGCCTTACGATACTCTGTATAAAGTCACGCGTTTGCCGTCAACTGCGTTGACATACCCGATTTGTTAGTCGCGCATAGAATTATAAAGTAAAATTTAAATAAAGAACTCTTGTGCATCAAAACTCGAATACGTTGATTTTGCCAAACATCCCGCGACCGAGGTCCTAGAGAAGGGAAGAAGGCGAACGAGCGTATAACGATCCACTACCTGAAGTCCACAGTGTATCACAAGGTAAGTACTTATAATTACCCAAACTATTTAACACGCCGCTTCACGCCAATTTTAATTCTAAGTTGCGCTAGACTGACAATTCTCTTTCAATCATTACCTTCTCCTAAAACAAATAAACGAAATCCACTGTTAACCATTGCATGCAGCTAACAGTTTCCCGTTGTCAGTCGGTATTTATCAAATCAGAATCCAACTACCTTTCCATAATTATTCAAGGTATCAATATCAGAATTTAGCAACATTAACGTAGAAACAATACTCCTGGTATCACTCGGACGTCGTCCAAACCCGCATTTTACCTCTAGCCGTTGGACGTACCTTTCGTAGGTCCAGACGACTCTCTACCATTTCCCCAACTTCCTCAACGAGGCATCCATCGTACTTGCCCGAAGACAACTCCTCATTACCTTCTCTCACCTAATAAAAATCGATAACAGGAGACAAGATATCGCATAAGGATTCTTAAACAGAATTCCGGAACTAATTTCACTCTGGTCCAATCCTCATTTTACCTATAGTTGCAACGCATACTTTTACCGTAAGCACACAAGCAACTCTCTGCCATTTCTCCTACTTCCCGTCGTTGTCGAGGCATCCATCGTACTTGCCCGATGACAAAGCTCCCAGCAACACCCTGAATAATTTCCATCGTCAACGAGGCATCCATCGTACTTGCCCGAAGACATTCTCCGTACCCCCAGACCTTCCTTTTGAATTCATATTTAAAATCAAATGAATAGACGTATCGGATATTGATATCTCACTCTCTCTAGTTCCCCTTAATGTTATCTCACGATAATCCTTATCTAACTCATTATAAACCCTTCATTCTGACCATATGACCCCTTGTAGATGAGCAACCCGAGAAACAGAAAAGCACGTCGGATAAAAAGGAATCATCGAGCTGGCTTGAAAACTCGCGAAACACGCGCTGCATCGACCTTACGCTGGTTTAAGCGTAAGGCACATAAAAATAAGCCGCGTGTCAAATCGTGTGAAATAGTATCATTTTGTCCCGATACATTGCGTCGCTTAAAGACCTCATCTTCTCAAACTAATACCCCAAGAAGCTTAACTAACGAACACGAAATAACGCCTGTAATAAACTTACCGTCAGGCTTAGATTCATACTCTCCAGAATTAATATTATTCTCTGAATGGTGTCAGAACATACGCTATTTAAAAGAAGATTACACTACAGATAACCATCAAGAAGAATCTCAACCTAACGATTTAATCTCTCAGCTAAAAACTCAACTCTCCGAGAATTCTTTAGAAATAGATGAGTATGACAATTATCTAAATTATTGATGTATGTACACTTAATCATATGTGCATTAAACATATTATTCTCATCATTCCCTCTACCAATTAATTCAAATGCTACCCAGATCTACTGAATTAGCTGTCCAAGGATTAACAAACGATGATGCAAATTCAATTATAAATATAATTATCGGGCTACTAACTGACGTTTTAGAAGGAACTATTGATATCGATCAACTCATAGTCTGCTTAGATAATCTTCATATCCCTGGTGCTCAAATAAGCGTCGAATTCACAGACGATTAAATAAATATCAAATTCATTTTATTAATTAGCCCCTGAATTATTATTATCCAGATGAATAAACAACTTCAAGGCTTAATTTGCAATACGATTTACCAATTAATAGTCAATTTGATGTATGAATATTTGAATGGTAAAATAACTTTCGATCAAGTTATAACTATTTTAAACGACATCGAAGATATCGCTAAGAGATTCGATACTCCCAACTAGTAACTAATACCCCCACTCCTGTGACATTCCCTAGATTCGTTACTTCGATTCTAGCTCTCGGCGTCCCAGAGGTATAGCCGGTGTAAGCAGGTTGCCTCACAAAAATAGAGAGCGCCCGTTTTTTCACTAGCCTAGGCATAGAGAGAGAAGGAAGATCACCCAGACGTAACAACATGTTTTACAATGGGATGTTTTGATTGGTCAACTCGTTGACGCAATGAATGACGCGACACGTGACGCGCTCAGTGGAAACTCAGCCTTGCAGCATCTAATTATTAGTGACTTGTAGCGGTATTGTAATATAGGAGCAGTCATCATCTAACTCTAAGTATTTAATTTTTAAATACTTCCTTTTTATTAGCGTTATTGGAATTTTTATGTTTGTAGTACTAGTCTGTGATATTACAAATATGCCAATTTTTTCAGAAGAACATGGTACATCAAAAAAAGGTTTTGCATTTAAAAAATGTTTTGCATGAACATAACAAACACCATCTTTTTCAAAGATATCTAAGATATCTACGACAGATTTGTCACAAAGCATAGCACAGTTATCGGTTTTGTTAGTTGAAATTTTAAAGCTTTTAAATTGAAGATGAGAAATTATATTATTTTTCTTATAAACAACAATTGGATATTGTTCCACTTTAAATGGACGAATTGGAATTTGTAACTCTTCAATACACGATTTGAAAATTGCTCTAAAGGTGCACCTGAATTATGTAACTTATTTTTTATTTTCTGCATATGATTTTCAAATTTAAAATAACTAAAGTTATCTAATGACCCGGAACGATGTTCGAACATCATTCGAAAGATGGAGAAGATTATGGACATTATGAGATATATATTCTACACTATAAATCTGTCCATAATTCGAAACAAAGTATAGTAATAACGAATTGGCGTAATCGTTGAATATCACACATAATTGTTCATCAGTTAAGATTCTAATAGCAACACAGAGGGAAAGGAAATGGTTGTAACAAATTGTTGATAGTACTGGTTTCATAACAATAAATCCGGTATAGAGTACAAATTCGCGAAATTCCGTTGCCTTCCATTTATCAATGTCATCTAATCCTCTAGGTTTTCTCGCAAATTTAATTGGAATACAAGATTTAATATTAATTAAATAGCGCGAAACTGATTTTACATTCTCTGATGATAATCTAATATTTCTATTTCCTCTAACCCATAATTGGAGTAATCGTTTTACAACGCCCAAGCAAACTAGATGCATGTAATCCAGTGGAATTTGGATTATCATATCAATGCCAAGCTTTTCTAATATGGAATCACCTGTATGATGTTCAATTTGTAATCTATTTGTAAACATATCATTTGTACGTAAGACGATGTTGTGAGTTTCTGGAAAAACTACTCTGTTACTTACAAAATCGCCCTCTTGTGTACACTTAGAACAAGAAAAATATCCCGTATGGCCTTTTGTGTACGTAATAAATGATTTCGCTGGGGCATCACATAATACTGCATTAAGAATAATTGCATTTTTTTTTTTTGAAATATATTGCAATAATGCCAGTTTGAGAAAGGAGGATGAAGCCGTTAACAAAGTTCAAAAGAAATTCGTTGGCATCATTAAGTTTACTCATACCATAGTAAATACCAATAATAAAAGGCAATGTATAAAAATCAATATCTTCTATGGATGCCATAATAGGCCAAAATTGGCTCCCTGAACTCTTGGAAACCATCAATATTAACATTTAATTTAATTTTATTTTCTTTTATAAATTCGGAATATATTTGTATGGATCGTATTAGACCAGAGAAAAAACCACAATGAACATAGCAACCACCACCAAGAGATTTTATATTTAAGGATGCATTCCGTGGTGTTTGAAGTAATACTCTAACATCTGAAGGTAAATTTATATGGCCATGTTTCTTCAAAATAGCAAGTAATTCGTTAGCAGTATTATGTGTAATATTTCGTTCAACAATTAATCTTTGCAGATCTTCACGTAAATCGTTATTAGAACAATCAGATATATTACTGATTTCAGAACAATCAGATACATTATTGATTTCAGAAATATTGCTTTGTGTTTCAACACTATTTTCTTCGTTACTTTCTGCATCAGACTGTGATTCTATATTTGATTCGCTCACTTCATTGAGATATTGAAGCAAAATTCTATTAAATGCGTTACTGACATTTGTGAAAGAACAATTATCTGTTTTTTTTTTAATTATTAGATGCTGTACTGAATCAGTTAAATGCAATTCTTTGCAACGTCTATAATAATTTAATTCATAATTAATCAATTGGTTCTTTCGTCTTTTCGATAAATATTGAAAATCTTTTGGCATTTTGATGTATTGTACTGTTAAAAATTGTCTTCAATTTTTCCAATTTTTCTATGTATTATGTAACAGATACATAATAATTGCTTTAATAAATACCAACATATATTATTTGCTTTAATACATACCTAATTACAAATCCACTGCCAACGTATTCTGTCCTAATCACAATATCTTCCACAGTCAACGTGTATTGTTTGTCCCAATATATATACGCATGTACTCAAATATACTCAAAGGCCTCTGAGAAACTGCTCTGCAATGTAACACAAAAGTATTAATTATTTAATAATAAAACATAATTTATTGCAGTTAATCTATAAATAAATAATGGTGTGGTAGATTCTACATACAGAAGCCGCATTGCAAAAGAATACAACACCGCGCCGGATCATCTCTATTTGTACGGAACATTTAGAAATACTTTTCATTATCAATCATCTTTGCTTCATATATATTTGACAATGATAAACATTTCTAAATGTTCCGCAGAAGTAAAAATGATCCGGCATTCTTGCAATGCGACTTTTGCATGTATAACCTCTACTACATCATTTCACATATACATAAATATTTCTTTATGTTCGTCAATCGGCTTTTATATATATATAATGCCGTTTATGTTCTGGTTTCCGTGTCGAGCTTTTAACAATAGTCTGAAATTAAAGGCGGCTTTAAAAAGGAAAACGAAATAATCATACGAATATGTCTGAAAGAAACGGTATTAGTACATAAAGAAATAATAAACAATCATAACTTTAAAAAAAGGCATGAAACATAAATCAAGTGTATTTTGTGAGAACATACAAAATTTGTTGGAATAATTAGCAAATAAACCTCTTGTCTTTAAACATGTAAAACAATACTAGATGTAAAATAATACAATTATAATACTGATAAAGTAACTATTTTAACGTAAATCAAGTCGCATCAATCTCATAATAGTTATGATAAGGTACATCCAATTCTAAATAAGTAATGTAATAAATGAACATAAGCACATCAAATCCTTTAATTAAAATAATAATGTTAAACCTTGGCAAACCTCATAGATAATTAATACATATGATGAATAATATAGAAATGTTGACATGTGACAAACATATTGAATGAAATAGAATTAGTGTAACAAGGTCATTGTTGGTGTAAGAATATCATATAGGTGTATATTATATTATTGTAAATGGAACATAATAGATTAATGAATACTTCTCTATACGTGAGCAATAAAATCTTTTGAATAGTGAATTAAAACTCGATAAGAATATTAAATCATATTATAATGAGAGCAAGACTCAATATGTATAACAAATCATATAATAAATGAGAGCGAAGCTCAATATGTGTAATAAATCATATAATAAATGAGAGCGAGGCTCAATATGTGTAATAAATCATATAATAAATGAGTGAAGCTCAACATGTGTAATATAATCATATAATGAGTGAGAGCGAAGCTCAATATGTGAGACAAAACATATAATAAATGAGAGCGAGGCTCAACATGTGTAATATAATCATATAATAAATGAAATCAAGGCTCAATATATGACAAATCAGAAAGAATAATAATAAGTAAAGTTATATATGGATAATCAAAAGGTGTCTCAACAGATTCTGACTTTCTAATACATACTAGAATAATAAATATGAGATAAAGAACAAGATTTATAATGAAATAACTTTCTATGAACAATAAACCAAAAGATTAATCAAATAGGCTTTAATATTTCCTTGAGACAGTTGAAGCTCGGACAATATCCATCTTCGTTGCCTTAGTAAACCGTATTTACGAGGACAACTATTTCCTTTATGAAGAATTTTGTTACCTGGAGATGAAGAGAAACCGTTCGGCTTGATCAGAGCCGAACGAAAGTTGCTGCCCAATCACGGTAACCAATGTTAACCAGTGATAGCAAGTATTATTTGTAGCTGGCACTCAGAAATTACGCCGTAACAGGCACTGCCAATGGCGGACACTAAAGTCGCCCCTCTGATAATGAAGCTCGATAGCTTCCCTTTGGTATGTTGCTGCCCTCAATGTATAGGATCTCAAAGATCGAAATTGGCAAGAATTTGGCTCCCAAGGAATCATCCAAAGATGATGTCTTTATTTTGTTACTGCCCTTGTGGAATCTTTTGGCACAAAAGCTACTTAAAGCGGAGAGCGAAAGCAAAACACGTCCGTACTTCTTGTTGCCAGGAAGAAGACGGAAAACGGAAGCTAGCTGCTCGCTTGTCTTTACAGCGACAGCGCTACTACGAGGTAGCACTGTCGGTAATTTTGACCGACTGATGAACCATCACACTGGCGTGTTCGGAGTCGGTATTGTCGTATGATTCCGTAACATTACCGCCCGCCTTCGACAATAGAGTTGACGAATATGATGGGTCAGGGTTGGTAGGCAGGACACACAGCTTGGCTATAGGTCGCTTGTAGGAGGATGTAGGAGTTTTCAGGGTAACAACTCTAGTCAAACCGTCTGGACCAGGATGTAGTTGTATAACTCTGGCAAGAAGCCACTTTCCTGGCGGATAACGTTTGTCTGTAATCAGAACTAAAGACCCTTCTTTTATTTCGTTAGAAGGATGATGCCACTTTGATATTGCTTGGTATCTTTGCAAACACTCTGTAGACCACCTCTTCCAAAAATGTTCTACTGTTCGGCGAAGCAGTTGCCATCTATTAAGTCGTGAGATAGGCTCGTTAGATAGGTTTGGTTCTGGAATGGTCGTTGGTGCTTGACCCATCAAGAAATGCCCCGGGGTTAAGGCACTGTAGTCATTGGTATCCTCCGATAATGGACAGAGGTCGGGAATTTAATACGGCTTCGATTTGTGTGGTGATAGTGGTCATTTCTTCATATGTAACGGTCGTATCTTCTAATATCCTTTTCAGATGAAACTTGACTGACTTTACTGCTGCTTCTCATTTTCCACCAAAATGAGGAGCAGATGGTGGATTGAATTTCCATTCGGTACCATCTGTTGCCAAAAGTGCTGCTAAACTTCCAAGTTCTTGAGACGATTGTTGGAATAAGCGTTTCAGTTCAGCATCAGCTCCTACGAAGTTAGTACCACAATCACTTTGTAATGTGGCACATATTCCTCGCCTTCCGGTGAAACGTTTGTAGGCAGCGATAAATGCTTCTTTGGTATAGTCTGTTACGACTTCAATGTGTACTGCAGAGGTTGCGAGACAAACGAATATAGAAAGGTAGCCTTTATACGAGCGTGCCGCCCGCCCTTTCCAAGTCTTTAAAGTTACGGGACCCGCGTAGTCTAAACCCGAGTTATAGAAGGGTCGTGTTGGAGTCACTCTGGCAGTAGGTAAATTACCCATTAGTTGTTTTGCACGAATGCCACGATATCGCACACAACGTCCGCATCTCAATATGTAAGATCGTACCGGTGCTCTTCCGCCAATAATCCAAAAGGTTTCACGTAGGATGTTTAAGGTAACTTGAGTACCTCCGTGAAGTGTTCTTCGATGAGCATCCTCTATTACGAGTGTAGTAAGCGGTGATTTTCGTGGCAAAATTAATTGATGTTTAGCTTCTGACTCAATCTGGGCATAATGAAGACGTCCTCCCACTCGAAGTAAGCCATCCTGATCGATGTAGGGAGTGAGTCGAGCTAATGGATTGGACTTCGACAAATGACCACCTCTAATTAAATTTCGTATCTCCTCGTGAAACCATACTCTTTGAACAACTCGCACCCAAAAATTACGACATTGCAAGAGTTCTAACGGAGTTATAGGGTAATGTAAAGGAGAAGATTGAGGAACCTTCACTATTCGCAAGCATGAAATGCATCTTCGACACGTTGCAGTAACTCGCAATAATTTTGTCAGAGAGGAATATTTACTTAATAATTCCCAATACGGATTCCGACTGATTGATGAGACCATGATAAATCCAGGGCGTTCTTCTAGATTTGAATTTTGTGATAATTGATTTTTCGTGGATAAAGATAGGAAGATTTGGACAACCATTCCGGTCCCTTCCACCATAGATTTTGATGAATCAGTTGATCCGGTTTCAGTCCTCGTGAAGCTAAATCCGCAGGATTCTCCTTTCCGGGAACATATCGCCATGTCCCATTTGGTAATTCCTCTTGTATAGCTGACACGCGATTTCTAACGAAGTCTTTCCAGCGTGATGGATGTGCAGTAATCCATGTTAGCGTTATTGATGAATCAGACCAACAGTACACCGGTGCTAAAGTTAGTTCGAATGCCTTAATTGTCTTTGATATTAATCGTGCTAGAAGCAGTGCTGCCGTTAACTCAAGTCGTGGTATCGTAAGTCGCTTAAGTGGAGCAACTCTAGTCTTGGAACATATTAAATGTACCAAAGAAGAATTATCTTCCTTTGAGATCTTGATGTAAACAGCAGCTGCCATGGCGAGTTGTGAAGCATCCGAAAATCCGTGAATTTCGATCTTGGTGGTGTCTGAATGGACAACCCCAAGCCATCTCGGTATGGAAAGAGTTTCTAATTGTGATAATTGTTGTCGAAAAGAAGACCATTTGTTTTGAAGCTCAAGTGGAAGAGATTCATCCCAACCAATCTTTATCAGCCAAAGTTCTTGTAAGATGATTTTGGCCCTTATTAAAATAGGCGAAATCAAACCCAACGGATCGTATAATTTGGCAATGTCGGATGCTATCGCCCGTTTAGTGAAGATAATTGTACTTGAAATAGTAGAGACAAAATGTAGAGTATCTGTAGTAGGGCGCCAAACAAGCCCCAAGATTTTGCAGAGAGCAGGTTCTATTATAATTTCCATATTTCTGTTTTCAACGAGTGTCGGTAGAATTTCCGTATGGTTGGAGCTCCATTTCTGTAAAGGGAAACCTCCCGCTTTGCAAAGTTGAATCAATTCCTTAATAATCTCTTCCGCTTCTGATGTTGAATCCGCTCCTCCAAATATGTCGTCGACATATCTGCCTCGTGTCATTGGAATGACTGCTTTAGGATATCGATGACCCTCATCAATCACGAGTTGCTGCAGAGTTCTGAGAGCCAAGAATGGTGCACAATTCAAACCATAAGTAACTGTGGTTAGATGATATTCGAGTAGTTGTTTGTCCTTTCCATACCATAGGATTCTTTGTAGGTCCCAATCATCCGAGTGTACAGCTATCTGTCTGAACATTTTGACAATATCCGTAGAAAAAAGTACCTTATGAGTGCGTGTCCATATCAGAATATCGCAAATGTCAGATTGAAGTTTAGCACCAGGGTGGAGAATATCATTTAGTGATAGGCCATTACTAGTACGACTGGATCCGTTAAAAACCACTCGAAGCTTAGTGGTTCGGCTATTTTCTCGGAATACCCCATGATAGGGAAGATAATGCACCAAATTGGACTGGTTTGTTGAATTCTTTACTTCAATCATATGACCCATATTCTTGTACTCTTGAATGAAGTCTATGTAGAGTTTTGAAAGGGATTCCTGGGTAGAAAGTTGATGACACAATCTATTTAAGCATCCGAGGGCCTTGGCTCTAGAATCCCCCAAAACCGTAGGATTGGATTTCAAAGGCAACGAACTATATATCTGCCGGTGACGTCTCGCGAATGAGATGATGTAAAATGTCTCTCACACTCCTCCTCTTCTTCGTTTAACATTGTCTTGATGGAATTGTGAAACTCTTCCTGCGTCCAAAATCTTGAAATGAGGTCTTGTAGATCGAGATCAGGCGAGCAGTGATGAGCTTGTACGGAAACAGGCAGCTCTCCTGTAGAGATGGGACCACATAAAACCCAGCCGAAAATGGTTTGCTGAGCGGTAGGAGAGAATGAATCCCCTGGTATAAGACCAGGTAATATCACGGAATGATAGTTATCTGAGCCAATGATTATATGTACTGGTCCAGAACAGGAAAAATCTGGATCAGCGAGCCGTAGCCCAGAAATGTGTGGCCAATTAGGTGTATTTACACTGTTCGAAGGTAATTTCGCTGTTAGGCGAGGTAATATAAAGGCTCGAAATAGACAATTAGAATCAGTATCATAAATGGATTGGAGATTTATGTATACACTTCCCCTAGTGCGGCCGGAGTAAGTCCCACCAAGTCCAATAAGCGGTATAGAGGCTGCTTTACGGGTCAATTGAGCTCGTTGTACTAGTTCTTCTGTGATGAAGGATAATTCTGAAACTTGATCTATTAGAAGGCGAATCGGATGAAGTTCACCATTTTCTCTCTTTAGCAATGCTCTGCTAGTCGCTAGTAATGTGAGCTCCCCCGTTCGGGCTTCCTCTTTGGAATGATGAGAACATATCTCTTTACGTCATTCCACTGATGGTTTTGGATCCAACTTCTTTTCAGATTGAGTCGCAGTCTTCTTCAGTGTTGTATCAGAAGAATGCGATGATGAAGACTCTCGATTATTTACATGGATAGTCGTATGATGCTTCCTTCCGCATTTCATGCATCGTCTTGTACTGATGCATTTCTTGACGAGGTGTGGAGCGAGACAGTTGAAGCATCGTTTATTCTTAATGATCAAATCTTTGCGTTGCTTAGTCGTTTTTGTTAGATAACTTTCACATTTAGATAGATGATGTGACGATCCGCACAAAGGGCAGGCCAGTAAATTTAAATTTGATGGTGGCGCAGCAACATGCGCAGCGACTTTCGTTCTATATTTATTAGATGAAGCAGCAATGGTTGTTGATCCATGACTTGTTGTTAGATTAGATCCAAAGCTCGGGTCCGTCCCACAAGGAATTCTTCAAATTGGGTAAATGTGGGGAAAGTAGTAGATGAACCAAGTTTGATTTCCCATGCTTCCCGAGATTCCGAATCAAGTAGCTTTACTATATGATGAAGTAACAGAGGATTCCAGCTTTCCACTGCGCATCCGAGAGAACGGAATGCTGCAGTTGCCTCAGAAATCGTTGTTAATAATAATCGAAGACCTTGAGCACTCTTCGTCTTGAGCGGCTTCAAATTAATTATTCTATTCAATATTGTGCTGTAATTAGGAATCGCTTATTTTCGTATCTGACAACCAAGATATTCCACGCGATAGGAAAATTATCACCGGCGATAGACAAATTGCCAACTAATCTTGCAGCCTCTCCTGTGACGCATGTTTTTAAATAATGCATCTTTTCGACATTAGTTAAGTCTGAATTTTCCTTTATCAACGAAGCAAATAAATCGTGAAAGGATCTCCATAGTTGATAATCTCCGGAAAAAGTAGGCAGTTTGATGCGGGGTAACGCACTACGGGGCATAAGCGATGCGGTTGCTCCTTGTTCTGAAGATAATGATCTGGATTGGCGATCGGTGGAGTCAAACTCTTCAAGATGGTTCTGTAGTTTAGCACGAGCATAAATGTAGAATGCTTGACAGCGTTCGTACACGCGTTCTCTTAAGTAAGAGTGCTCACTCCAGTCTTCATTGACTGACAAACATAAGTTTTCATGCTCCTCTTGAAACTTGTTCCAATTCTGCTCTAACATGTCTAATCTAGCATTGACAAATGGTCGATTGGAACGAGGGATGTTTTCTGATTCGAATTCCGTCGCTTCTTGAATAAGTGAGAATCGGCTTCGTTGTAACGTTATCCTAGCGTCCAGGTTCGTCATTTTCAGGAATGGGATTCAGTGGATACGGTATACAAGGGTAAGGCTCCGACACGTATATATCCGGCTCGAAGGACCAAAAATGTTCGTCAATCGGCTTTTATATATATATAATGCCGTTTATGTTCTAGTTTCCGTGTCGAGCTTTTAACAATAGTCTGAAATTAAAGGCGGCTTTAAAAAGGAAAACGAAATAATCATACGAATATGTCTGAAAGAAATGGTATTAGTACATAAAGAAATAATAAACAATCATAACTTTAAAAAAAAGGCATGAAACATAAATCAAGTGTATTTTGTGAGAACATACAAAATTTGTTGGAATAATTAGCAAATAAACCTCTTGTCTTTAAACATGTAAAACAATACTAGATGTAAAACAATACAATTATAATACTGATAAAGTAACTATTTTAACGTAAATCAAGTCGCATCAATCTCATAATAGTTATGATAAGGTACATCCAATTCTAAATAAGTAATGTAATAAATGAACATAAGCACATCAAATCCTTTAATTAAAATAATAATGTTAAACCTTGGCAAACCTCATAGATAATTAATACATATGATGAATAATATAGAAATGTTGACATGTGACAAACATATTGAATGAAATAGAATTAGTGTAACAAGGTCATTGTTGGTGTAAGAATATCATATAGGTGTATATTATATTATTGTAAATGGAACATAATAGATTAATGAATACTTCTCTATACGTGAGCAATAAAATCTTTTGAATAGTGAATTAAAACTCGATAAGAATATTAAATCATATTATAATGAGAGCAAGACTCAATATGTATAACAAATCATATAATAAATGAGAGCGAAGCTCAATATGTGTAATAAATCATATAATAAATGAGAGCGAGGCTCAATATGTGTAATAAATCATATAATAAATGAGTGAAGCTCAACATGTGTAATATAATCATATAATGAGTGAGAGCGAAGCTCAATATGTGAGACAAAACATATAATAAATGAGAGCGAGGCTCAACATGTGTAATATAATCATATAATAAATGAAATCAAGGCTCAATATATGACAAATCAGAAAGAATAATAATAAGTAAAGTTATATATGGATAATCAAAAGGTGTCTCAACAGATTCTGACTTTCTAATACATACTAGAATAATAAATATGAGATAAAGAACAAGATTTATAATGAAATAACTTTCTATGAACAATAAACCAAAAGATTAATCAAATAGGCTTTAATATTTCCTTGAGACAGTTGAAGCTCGGACAATATCCATCTTCGTTGCCTTAGTAAACCGTATTTACGAGGACAACTATTTCCTTTATGAAGAATTTTGTTACCTGGAGATGAAGAGAAACCGTTCGGCTTGATCAGAGCCGAACGAAAGTTGCTGCCCAATCACGGTAACCAATGTTAACCAGTGATAGCAAGTATTATTTGTAGCTGGCACTCAGAAATTACGCCGTAACAGGCACTGCCAATGGCGGACACTAAAGTCGCCCCTCTGATAATGAAGCTCGATAGCTTCCCTTTGGTATGTTGCTGCCCTCAATGTATAGGATCTCAAAGATCGAAATTGGCAAGAATTTGGCTCCCAAGGAATCATCCAAAGATGATGTCTTTATTTTGTTACTGCCCTTGTGGAATCTTTTGGCACAAAAGCTACTTAAAGCGGAGAGCGAAAGCAAAACACGTCCGTACTTCTTGTTGCCAGGAAGAAGACGGAAAACGGAAGCTAGCTGCTCGCTTGTCTTTACAGCGACAGCGCTACTACGAGGTAGCACTGTCGGTAATTTTGACCGACTGATGAACCATGGCGTGTTCGGAGTCGGTATTGTCGTACGATTCCGTAACACTTTATAATAATATTTATTTTGAATGTTTTTAATTAATATGGCTGTTAGAAATTATATATATAAAAGAATTACCTTGGTTAAAGAATTAAAGCACTTCCACCAAAACTTTCACACACGACTAGTACGATGAGATGAGGAAAGTCCGCGAAGGCGCCAATAGCGGCCAATAGCGGTAAAAACCATAGCACTTTATCACTATATATATATATTACATTCATGTTATAATATATATAATATAATATTAATATTACATCTCTATATAACACGTTATATAACAGCGAAGTAACGATAACATAATACTTGTTATATTATGTGATATGTTTAAGTTACATTGCTGTCATAGTGATAATAACCAGTAAATAACATAACAATAAAATAGTTCTAAAACATAATTACATTGCAGTTGTAGAGAAAATTGTCATTTCAACGTTAATAACATGTAACAGCCGTTATATTACCTGTTACTTCTTGGTTGCATAACAATTATATTCTGTGTTTGCTGGGTAATTTACATTTTGTATTTTAATATGACATAATTTGACATGAACTATAAAATATCTCGTAAAATATTCATTTTTCGATGATCTCACTTTAATACTTTTATCTACAAAATAATGAGAGAAATCAATTAGTGTAATAATTGTTTTTAAGAAAAAATATCTAATTTTTAACTAGCAACTACATATTTTTTCTTAAAAACAAGTATTTTCTTTACACCAATTGATTTTCCTCATTATTTTGAAGATTAAAGTGAGGTAAGATCGCCAAAAAATGAATATTTTATACGAGATATTATATAGTTTATGTAAAATTATGTCACATAAAAGTACAAAATATTTTGTAAACTATTTACTTTTTGGTTATCCTACCTTATAACTTTTTATGTTAAATATTATGAGAAACCAATTTATGTAAAAAAAGGATAATTTTATTTAAAAAAAGGGAGATTACCTTAATTACCTTTGACCTTATATCAATCGATAAAAAAATTCCTCTTATCATCATACGTCCACCTTGATACGGTTCTCCCAAATTTTTTTTACAAATATTTCTGCAATATTGTAACGTTTTATTTGCCTCACCCTGTATTTAATATATGCATGATATACCCTAATATTGTATAAATAAAGGTTTTTATCATCGAGATATTATTACACATTTATTTTTATTTTTACACATTTTGTTACTTGCTGTTTAATTGTCTTTTCTTTTCTTTCCAATGTTTGAACATATACATTTTCTTATTTGAAGTGTGAAAAGTATGTAAAGTGTAAGTAAAATAAACAGACTATGAGAGTTGAATATAATATATGAAAATGTAAAGGAAGAATATTTTGCTTACCTTTTATGTTATTACACAAACGTATTTTTGGGATTCCTCTTTCCAAATTTCTTTTAAGTATATTTAGATACTCAACATTTGCTGTAATATATAAAAAACATATAACAAATATGTACAATATATACATATATATATAATATATATATATATACAATACAAATACAATAATATATGCTTTCAATATAAATTATGTATAAATCAATGAAAACTATTTTTAAATGCATTTTCATGTTATTATGCAATATTTGTATGAAAATATATAATAATATTATTTAATACTTCTCGAAGAATTTGATAAAAAAATGACTTACGATGCTGCACTATAATTTCTATTTGATGATATAAACCTGTAGCTTTTCTTTTCTTAGCACGTAAACTACGTCTAAGTGAAGGTAATTGCGAAATTTTATAAACATAATACGTTTCATTGGAAAATTTAATTAATGCGTACATGTTTTTGCAAATGATCGCGCGTAACGACTAATACTACCAAATAACAGAAAGGTTAAAACAAAAGACAAAAGACAAAAGGTTCTCAACAATTGCTTCTTATTCGCGTAAAAGCGCGAAAAATTCAAAATGGCATATTTTAGACAGGAGCCATAAACAATTTTTTTGTTGAGTTGCAGAGCAATAATAACATTTTTGATTTAATAACACGATATAATACTTGCTATGAAACATCATGAAGTACAAATTATAGTGTGCCATCCAAGTTATTATGTGTAAAACTCTTCGAAAAAAATTTTAGATAATATTATTACATATTTTTATTTAAATATTGAAAATTCGACTGAATAGGCCTTTTATTAGAATTTTGTTACAATTTATATGAAAAAGATGTTTTGTCAAATATGTAAAATTAAATTAATAGTTTATATATATTTCTTATATATTATTTTGTATTTGTTGCTATTAAAAAGTCTAACATATTTTTGTTTCTTCCAATGTCAAGTATGTAAATGCAAATAATTGAATTTCGCATAAAAATATTTTATTATTATATAAAAATAATTCCATTTTTTATTTACTAACGACTACTAAAAATTACACTTTATAAAATTTGAAAAATCGGATTTATGACATTTCTTTATTAAAAGAATTACAAATTATAAACAGTTATTTTAAATAAAACACCTATATATCTGTGTATTTGTCAAGAATATGTCAAAATTAAATTGTGTATGTCAAACTTGAATTAATTTTCCATTTGTTTGCTTATACCTGTTTGTATTGCCAAGTCAATTTTTCTTGCCTTCCGTATGCAAATATGAATGTATAATACATTATTATGTAAAATATGGTTGTCTTTTTCTTATGTACATATCAACCCACTATAAATAATACGGTATAAACCTAAAAGCATCACATTTATGATTAGAGTTATGTATTGAAAACTTTATAAATTTTCAGCGCACAGTTCTTTTCTTAATAAACTAAATATAATATTTGTATATTTGTCAAGTAATAGAAATATAGATACCTTATAGAAGTATCATTACATATTAGTATATAGCTCGATTTGATTAAAATGAGTTACAACTATGGTTACAGAAAACCAACAAACAAACATCTAAGCACACATTTTGAATCGTACAAATATTACGATACACTTTTTCCAGAACAATAAAATTATGTGCACACTTTGTTTTTACGTCATCGCATCTTACTAGTGTATCAAGACCTTGAAATAATATAAAAATTAAAGAACAAATAATAATTAAGCGCAGAATCATTTTTCTTAATTTTATACAAAATTTCTTACCACAAACTTGTTTAGTTAAATGCCAGTTATTTTAATAAGTGATGGTTTCTTCGGATTGTGTACATATGTATATAGTGTGACTGTTTGAAATTTCTCTTCTTTTGATATTAGACGATTTTAGATACTTTTACATTTCACATATTTCATAAAATAATTATTCTAAAAATTTATGAGTCCGGATTTGTAGTAGAATTCTATTCTGTAATAGAACACAACGATAATGCAGAATCTGTAAAGTATAAAAGAACTTTTATAAAAAAATGTTTCAATGAATAAAATATAGAAGTAAATAAAAGAGTATAATATTTGTCAAGTAATAGAAGTATAAGTACCTTATAGAAATGTCATTACATATTAATACAATAGCTCGATTTGATAAAAATAAATTACAACTTTGGTTACAAAAAACCATACGAACATCTAATTGTAAATTACAAATTCAGAAGGAGGCTATATGGAGCCACGCGTAGGGTGTAGGTACGCAAATACTAAAAACAAACTTGTTGGAATAACAAATTTATTAAATCTAAACGTTTCGGTCCTTTCTTTGGACCTTCTTCAGTAAATTTAATACAATAAATTATAATGTGGACTCTACATACTGACGCACGCAGCGCAAAAAGCCGTGAGCCCCCCGATCGATACCCCACTAAATAGACAAAGTGAAATAATATGTCATGAGGTACTCAATAGTGGACTCTAATGAAGAGTATAGTGAGGAATTTCCGACAGGGGGCTCACGCTTACTCACTTACAGTATTTGCGTACCTACACCCTACGCGTGGCTCCATATAGCTTCCTTCTGAATTTGTAATTTATCAATGCAGGGAGCCTACATTGTCGACTTATTATCTAATTGTAAGCACACATTTTAATTTGTACAAATGTTATGATATACTTTTTCCAAAACAATAAAATTATGTGCACACTTTGCCTTCACGTCATCGCATCTTATTAGTGTATCAAGTCTCTGAAATAATATAAAAAATAAATAATTAAGCGCAGAAACATTTTTCTTAATTTCATACAAAATTTTTTACCACAAACTTGTTTAGTTAAATGCCAGTTATTTTGATAAGTGATAGTTCCTTCGAATTGTGTACATATATAGTGTGATTGTTTGATATCCCTCTTCCTTGGATATTAGACGATTTTAAATAGATTTACATTTTACATTTTTCATATAATAATTATTCTAAAAATTTAGTCCACAATTGTACCAGAACTCTATAATAGAATACACAACTATAATGCAAAATATAAAAAGTATAAAAAAACTTATATAAAAATTGTTTTCATCAATAAAATATAGAAGTAAATAAAAGAATGTGAATAAACTACGCAATTTCTCTCTAATTCATTGTTTATTACCCGCAGAAAGTCTTCTCCATTTGCTGCTAAATGAAAGGCAGTGAGGTTAGTTAATTCGTCCCGTTTTGTGTGCAAGATTCCAAACACATAAAACATTTTATTAATTGCTTATTAATTTTTAAATTAATTATATTTTTGAATCCTTTGCATATACATGTATATCGCGGGTTAATGAAACTAAATCATATGTCAACAAACTTTTTTTAATGTATTTAAGGTTGGAAAATCTGCCATATCAAAAAAATATAGCGATATCAACATCTGTTTTGATAGACAAAACTTGTGATATATATATATATATATATATATATATATATATATAGAGTTTGATACAAAATGTCATTAATATAAAATTAATAAGCCATTAAAATATTATACGTAAATTTTAATCCTGTGCACAAAGCGGGTCGAATTAACTAACTTCACCGTCATTTGGCAACGAATGGAGAGAAGTTTCTGCGGGTAATAAACAATAAAATGGAAAAAATTTGCAATTGGTTTATTCGTTGGTTTATTCACAGTTTATTGTTCACACTCTTTTATTTACTTCTATATTTACTTCTGTTTTTTATTATTTTATTTTTTATTTTTATTTCATATTTCTATATTGTGCTCATAAATTTTTAGACTAACTTTTTGATAAATAAAGGAAAATGTAAAAGTATCTGATATCAAAGAGAGAAAGCTTATCAAGCCTCACACTACTCATACGTATATAATCCAAAGAAACAATTTTATCGATGTCACATGTTGGATGCATTTAACTAACAGCTTTGTGATAAAAAATTTGTAAAAGCTAAGAAGAACGTTTGAGCATATAACTATATTACATATATTTTTATATAATTTCAGGAATATTCAGGATGCTTCAATAAGATGTAACATAAAAGTGAAGAAGGTACATTTTTCTGCCCTCCTGGAAAATATGTATCGTAATGTTTTCTACGATTCAAGATGTTTACTGCGATGTTTGATTACATGATTTTCTCTAACCATAGTTATAATTAAATTTAAATCAAGCTAATGTTGTAATGACATTCCTATTATCAAGTATGCTTCTCGTTATTTGACAAATATACAGTATTATTTTTAAATTGTTTGGTAAGTCATACATAACAAAACAAGTATATTATATTTTGCTTAATAACGTACCATACATTCTATTAGAGTCAAAAAGTTGGCTTTGTTAAGAAAATATATACATATATAAGAGAACAAATAGAAAAGTAATTTAAATGACACATTTAATTTTGACATAATTTTTAACAAACATACAAGTGCATAAGTATTTCATTAAAAAGTAACTATGTTGAAATTAAATATGTTATTTGAAATTTCTTTTCTATTTGTTCTCTTATGTATGTATTTTCTTAACAAAGCCAACTTTTTGACTCTAATATACAAATTTGAACTCGTACAATCAGATTTATGATGACTTTTCTTTATTGCAAACATTATAAACTGTCAACGTAGTTATTTTCTAATGAATTGCATATATACTTGTATATTTGTCAAAGTATGTCAAAATTAAATTGTATTTCAAATCTAAATTAATTTTCTATTCGTTTTCTTATATATGTGTATTCCTTTAACAAAACCATTTTTTCTTGACTTTAATATACAAATTTGAATACATGATATGTTATTAAACAAAATAGATATATTTTGTTACATATGCGTTAACTTATTATACAACTTGAAAGTAATACTATATATTTCTCATGCGATAGAGAAGAATACGTATTTTCATTACAAGGAATTCCATTATAACATGTATATTTGTCAAAGTATATGTCAAAATTAAATTGTATTTTAAATCTAAATTAATCTTCTATTCGGCTTCATATATATGTGTGTATTTTTTTAACAAAACCATTTTTTCTTGACTTCAATATACAAATTTGAATACATGATATGTTATTAAACAAAATATACCTATTTTGTTACGTATGCGTTAACTTATTAAACAACTTGAAAGTAATACTGTATATTTCTCATGTGATAGAGAAGAATAAGCATTTTCATTACAAGGAACTCCATTATAACATTAACCTGCTTTAATTGAATTATAACTATGGTTACAGAAAATCATGTAAACAAACATTTCTGTATAAATCTTGAATCATACAGAACATTACGATACATATTTTCCAGGAGGACAGAATTATGTACTTTCATTGCCTTTATGTCACATCTTATTAGTGCATCCAATTTCTGAAATTATATAATAATATAAAATATATAATAATTATGCATTAAAATGATCTTCTTAATTTCTTACAAAATTTTTGACCACAAACCTGTTACCCAGATAGCCAAATCTGTCAAGAGTATTAAAACTATGTGCTATATATTTTTGCCAGCAAAAAAACTGCAGATTTTATACAAAACTTGTTATAACAGATAATGATAGCAGAACGTTGGCAGAAATGTTATAAAATCTGTTGACATAATTTGGCAGCAAGTCAGTAGCAGAAATCAAGCAGGATTTGTATAGAATTATCATAACAGATTGGTAGTAGAAACCGAGCAGGATTTGCGCAACGCAGTTTGGTGTCAGATTGACGGCAGAAATCGAGCAAGATTTGCGCGCGCACAATCTGATGGCAAATTGACAACAGGATCTGCATTTTGCAGTTATTTAATAGTTCCTTCACCTACCGCTATATGATGTATTTTCTCGCAATCAAATTTCTGTTAAAAATAGATATAAAGTCTGCAAGTCGTGGCTATTAATAAAAGATCAAAAGTATATTTTTCTATCAGTTTAATTTTTGATATCTGACAAGTCTAACATGAGAATATTAAACTTATTAGAATCAATAGGATATACATGAAAAATTATCCATTTACTTTCTATTTAAAGCATAAAGCAGAATTTAATTCTCATATAAATTATATCTTAAATTTTATAAATTATAAATTTAATTATTTTTACAATTTATTTTATTAATTTAATTAATAGATTAAATTGAACATTTAATTGCTATGTGAGATATAACTACATACAATATAATATGTTATACATTAAATATCATATTTATGAAAAAAAAATTATAAGTAGCGGATAACACGTCTTATGCATCTGTTATATTCATCGAAAAATATTGAATTTTATTATACTTATATGTTCAAATGGCAAGGAACTGCAGATTTGCTCGGTTTCTGCCGCCAATCTGCTGTCAGATTTTGCTTACTAACTATGCTAGCAGAATATCATCAATTGCGGACACAGTGGATAGGAATCTGCTGTAAAGTCATGATTAGATCTGCTGTCATACTGCCGACATGCTGCTAACGTTTTGCTATCTGGGTAGTTAAATGCATCCAACCAGTTACATCAATAAGTGATTGTTTCTTTAAATTATATACATATGTAGTGTGACAGCTTGATAATCTTTCTTCCTTTAATATCAAATACGTTTACATTTTCCTTTTTTTCATCAAATAATTATTCTGAAAATTTATGAGTACAGATTTGCTCTATTTTGTAATAGAACACACAACGATAATGCAGAATCTGTAAAATATAAAAGAACTTTTATAAAAAATGTTTCCATGAATGAAATATAGAAGTAAATAAAAGAATGTGAATAAACTACGCAATTTCTCTCTAATTCATTGTTTATTACCCGCAGAAAGTCCTCTCCATTTGCTGCTATATGACAGGCAGTGAGATTAGTTAATTCGTCCTGCTTTGTGTGCAAGATTCCAAACTCACATAAAACATTTGATTAATTGCTTATTAATTTTTAAATTAATCATATTTTTGAATCTTTTGCATATACATGTATATCGCGGGTTAATGAAACTAAATCATATGTCAACAAACTTTTTTTTTATGTATTTAAGGTTGGGAATCTGTCATATCAATAAAATATAGCGATATCAACATCCGTTTTGATAGACAAAACCTGTGATACATATATACAGAGTTTGATACAAAATGTCATTAATATAAAATTAATAAGCCATTAAAATATACGTAAATTTGTAATCTTGTGCACAAAGCGGGACGAATTAAACTAACCTCACCGCACGTCATTTGGCATTTGGCAACGAATGGAGATATAAGTTTCTGCGGGTAATAAACAATAATAAAATGGAAAAAAGTTGCAATTGGTTTATTTGTTGGTTTATTCACAGTTTATTCACACTCTTTTATTTACTTCTATATTTACTTATGTTTTTTAATTTTATTTTATGTATGTATATATATATTTATTCTTCCCTTTGGGGATTGAAGGCGCTTTTTCGAGGAGCGCGCCCGAACCTCTCACACAAATTTACACTAGCCGGTCGCAACGCTTTTTACATTTACCTTAATTCTATACTTAACTCTATAACTTAACTAACTTATCTTCCTAACTTATAAACTACCTGCTCCTTGTTTCTTTATACGCTTTCCCTGTTCCCTATTCTCCATACCTCCCATTCTGTCTTTGCTTCTTTCGCTTCCTTTATCCATTCTTCATTTTCCTCTTCCTTTTTCCTTCTACATATCAATTTATATTCCGCTCTTTCTTTCCTATACCTCTCTCCCCCCTCCTATCCTTCTCCAATCCCTTAGAACGTTCCTCACCTCCTTCCTTTTCTCCTCACACTCTTCATCCCACCAGCCTCTCCTTTTCCTCCCTCCACTTTCCTTTGCCCCTTCCTTTAGCTCTTCGTCAATTCTCTCCACCTTTATCTCCTCATTTATCTCTTTATCCTCCCTATCATCCCATTCTATCATGTCCCTAATCCTCTCTCCTCCCCTTCCTGTCCATCTTCCTCCTCTTTCTTCCTCTCTTCTCCGCTCTCCCCTCACCGTCCTTTTCTCTTTCCTCTCTATCTTCACTATTAGCGGATGATGGTCTGACTCCACGCTATCTCCTACTTCCATCCTTACCACTCTATCTCTCATTTTCTCTTCTCCTATCACATAATCGATCACCGACTCTCCTCTCCCCCCCCCCCCGTATAAGTAAACTCTCCTTCCTCATCCCCCTTTGTGTTTCCATTTAGTATCCCCCATCCTACTTTGTCCAACTCTTCTATTAATTTCCTTCCCTCCGCGTTCCACTTTTTATCCTTCGACTTTCTTTCATCCTCCTCCCCTTCTCCTCCCTCTTTTCTTCCCCCTAAGCTACCTGTCCTCGCGTTGAAATCCCCCCCTATCATTGTCCAACTGTCCCCCCTCTGCTCTTCAAACCATTCCCTCATTGTTTCCAACTTTTTTTCCATGTCTCCGTTCACATATACTCCAATTATCCTCCATCTTTCCTCCCTCATCTCTACTTCTACTGCCATTACCCCTTCTTCCTTCTCCTCTACCCCAATTATCTTTGTTACCCCCTTCTCCTTCCTTATCCCAATAATTATTCCTCCCATCGGTCTCCCTTTTTTATTCCTTTTTTTCGCCCACTGCTTCTCCCATCTATATCCTCTCGGCATCCTACTTTTTACCCCTTCCCAGCTCTTCCTGTCTACCCATGTTTCAATCATCACCACCACTTCCCATTTTTCCACTTCTCTCCAAAATTGCTTCCCCTTATTTTTCATCCCTGCCACATTCCAAAATCCTATCTTCCATCCACCTCCCTCTCCTCCTTCCTTCCGCTTTCCCTTCCATTCACCTTACCACCACCGTTTCCGTTTCCCCCCTTTCCTTTCCTCCCACCTTTTTAGTCCACTCTATCTCAGCTTTCACTCCGATCTCCTCTAACACTTTTTTCACCTTTTCCCTCGTCTCCCTCGTTCCCCCTTCTAATCTACGAATAACAATATTATTCCTCCTTCCCTCGCTCTCCTTCATTTCCATCTTCCTATCCCATCCTATCATCTTAGCTACCATTGTCTCCTCCAATCCCCTACCCCCCTCCATCCCCCTTTCTATCATTACTCCTCCTCCCCCTTCCAACCCCTTTCCTTTTTCCTTTTTCCATCTCCGTTACCCTCTTTTCTAAGTTTTAAATCCTTTTTCCCATCTCCTCTTTTTCCTTTTTCCACTCTTTTTCCCTTTGCCATATTTCTAGTCTCAACTTCCCTATCTCCTCACTGATCTTCTCACTAATCTTATTCGTTATTCTTTCTTCCATTCCTCTAATCAGGTTGCCTATATCTTCCTTCCCCTCCTCCTGTAATTTCTCCGTTTTTTTGTATCTCCTCAATTCCCCCTCTTCTCTATCCTTTCCTTCCTCTCCTAACACATCCCTTTTCCTTTTGAAAAAATCCTCCATGCACCCCGTGCTCCCCGTACTCCCTCTCCTTTCCTTCCCTAACTCCTCTATCCTCCTTGGCCTCCCCACCTTTTTCTTTCCCGCCTCCACCGCCTCTCCCCCGTCTCCTACCTTCACCAACTCCTCTACTTCCATTGCCGCCTTTACTTTCTTCTTGTCACCCTTCTTTTCTCCGCGTCCTACTCTCTCTTGCCCCGGGCTATCTTCTCTACTCTTTGTCCGTGCTCTACCGTTCCGTCCCACCCACTCGACTCTTCTTTCTCCAGTGCCTATACTCTATGCCTTCGCACCTTCTGTACCATCCGTCTACACTCTCTACTCTCTCTGCACCTTCCACGCCTCGTGCCTTTCTCTCACCTAATCTCCTTTACTTTCTTCCTCCTATCCTGTCCCAACTATCACTACTCACCGCCCTCTCTTTCTCTCTTTCACTCCACTTCTGCTCTCTTATCACCCATACACACCTCTCTTCACTCCTCTCCTTCCAACCACCTTTTTCCGCAAAACTCTGACCACAGACTCTCACACCTGTCACACACTCTCACTCCGGAATCGGAAGCCTCATTTTATTTTATATTTACTTCTATATTGTACTCATAAATTTTATTATACTATTTTACGATTTTCATACAAAAATTAATTTAAAATCAATTAAAAGATATCGCCAATTTCTGCACAAATATTAAGCTCATAGCGAGAAGAGACATCCTTTTGTAACGCGGTACTACATAAGAGTGAATATTAGAAAGGCAGACCGTTTATATACATAATTGTCCTCAAAAACACTATTATACATAAATTATTTGTATATACATTTGCGAAATCCTCGAAAGCAATAATTTGTTATACAATAGATAAAAATCAAGGTAACGAAAAAACGAACTGTAATGTATACGTCAGAAAGCGATGCTGCTTATATGTATGCAGAGAAATTGTTAGGTTTTTCAATGTCGTCAAAAACACTATTATATATAAATTATTTGTATATACATTTGGAAAGTCCTCAAAAGCAATAATTTGTTGTACAATAGATAAAAATCAAGGTAACGAAAAAACGAACTGTAATGTATACGTCAGAAAGCGATGCTGCTTATATGTATACAGAGAAATCGTTAGGTTTTTCAATGTCCTCAAAAACGTCAATTGACAAACATATATATATATATATATATATATATATATAATAGGAATAAATATCGATTTGAATCAAAATTTCTATAAGCTGGGAAATATTTTACGAAAATATAGACAAATTTCAACAATTTTCAAGACTCGAGATTTTCGATAATCTCGAATGTAAACTCTTGTCTTGTCTTGAAATCTCAACAGAAAAATCTCGTCTCGATCTTGTCTCGAATTCGAGAGGAGACAAGACGAGATTCTCGAAATCTCGAATCTTGACGGCATCCCTACTGGTTTTTGAAATTTCGTTTAAAGTGTAGAATTTTTTCATTTTTGGATATAAATTATTTTTAATTGCAGAGAACTCTTCGAAATCAATAAAATAATAATAGAAATATCCCAGAACTATCGTATCTTAAAATCAAATTTTAAAACATTAAAAATTTTTTTTTTAAGTATTATTTTTATCTAAAAACTGCAGAACTCTTTAAAAAAAGTATCAGGAACTATAGATCTACTCAAAAGAGTTTTAAAATTAAGCTCAGAACTATTGGAACTCGATGTGTAAAAAAATCGTGAAGTTGGCACCCCCATTTTTCAAAGTCAATTTCCATTATCATAATGACCGGAACTATTTATAAAAACTATCAAGAACTCTTCCTTAGCTTCTAAATAATTCAGAACTCTTAACAGAACTATGATATCGTAACATAGGGGTGCCAACTTCACACACCCGTTGTCGAGGCATCATCCACCCAACAGCTTCATTCATAGCTCGTTTCCATTCATCATCATCTTCGATTAAACCTAAGGCCAAACATGCCGCTGAAAATGATTGACAAAATTCTCCATTTACAGTTCTCAAATCATTAAAACTTGTAGCCCCCTTTACTGTAAGTAATAATAATCGCAAATGATATAATTCTGTTTGTGCTGGACTAACGGAATATATTCGTCCTACACAGTTATAATGACTTTTGCGTTTAACCCAACGCGATATACTTCTACCATTAATTTTCTCTTTTTTAAATGTATAAGAGCATGGAATTTCTATATATAAATATTGTCTTGCTTCTTCATCTCGTAAATTCAATGAGAAATAATCTATTAACATAGTAACTTGATTTAAAGCAGAAGTTATGACCGTCAATATTTTCATTTTCGATTATAATATTTTGTTCATTAGGAAGATGGACTGGCAAACGCATTATAGTATGTCTTTTATCTTGTAACTTCTTACCAAGAATACGCCAAGTGGCTTCTACAGGTCCAACATAACGAGCTTCAATATAATTATGTATCTCATCATGATCAATAATTACATTTTCTGTTATTGGTTCAACAGTTATAGCTGCAACATCGTGTCCTTTATAAATATATTTATACAGATATTTAACCGATTTGATACTTGAAACTACTTCAACGTTAATGTGACAATTAAATATAATTGATAAAATAGGGCAATATGGAACAACATAACGATTATCAACTATATATCCGCCAGGACGTTCAAAATTTCTACCATTATCTCGCCTACGATAATAAGGATAAGCATCTTCATCCATTCTAGTCTCTTCGAGAAAAGGTTTTGGAAAGTATTTCGAACAACGTCCATCTACCAAGCACCAATCGCCACAAGGTCCATGAATCATATGTTTCATAATTATATCATGTAAAATACGATTTTCATTAGGATCAGGAATTTCAGCAGAAATGTATTTATCAACAACCTGAGGAGTTATTTTAAAATTGTATTTTAAAGTAATTAATATGTGAATATGTGGCAAACCGCGTTTTTGAAATTCAATAACATATACAAATGCTGCTACTTCACCAAAAAATTTTTGCTTTACAATTAAATCAATTAAATAATCTTTTTTAATATTAAAAACACGAGCACAAATATCAGGTCTATCAGAAGCTTGTTGACCAGACAACAAATTTTCCTCGATTTCACGCCATTTTGGATTGCAAGTCATAGTAATAAAAAGATCTGGTTTACCAAATTTACTAACAATTGCCATTGCATCTTGATAATTTTGTAACATATTACGCGGCGATCCAATAAACGTGGAAGGAAGTATAACCATTTTTCCAATACGTCCATTTAAGTTATTCGCCGTAGTTTGTAAATAATCTTTTAAACCTTGGTATGTTTCAGAACGTAATTCTTTTTGATGATTTTTACAATAATCAATTCTATCTTTTTCAATTTTTCATAACTATCTACAAGCCATTGCTGAAATAAGCGACGTCCTAATAAAAAAACATTAAATTCATCACGAATAGCCATACGATATTTAATATACTGTCCTCTAGTTATTCGTCTATCACTATTTATTTTTGTTAAATAACGATGCCATCCTTGAGTATCGTATGGATAAAACAATGGATATATCCATGGTTCAACATTTGGTTCCATAATACTAACATTTTGTAAAGTTTTAGTATTTTTATTTCGTATTGTAACGTATGACTCTGGAATTTCTCCATCAGCAGTAGTACAAAAAACAGCAGCAACTTCATTAGTTCTTTGAGTATTATATCGACGTCGATCCATACCTGGCTTTAAAGTAAATAATAATTGTAATTCCGGTAATAATTCACCTGATTCCATTTCTAAACGCCGTTGATTTTCCAATTCTTCACCCATCATTTGATAAGATTGAGCAAATACATTACATTCTCGCATTATATGTTCAAGGTTTTGTACAATTTCAAAATCTAAAAATGAATTTTGATTAAGACGATGATCTATTGCTTCATTTGAATCCACAATAAAAAGTTGACCATAAGTAGGACTTTCATTTTGTGCAGCATATAGCGCTGTATTAATCTGAAAATAAACTTGCCCTTGTATTTTGAAACAATATGGACCAGGTCGTCTATCATGAAAGTTAGTTAAATTAGCGTTAAATGATGCAAATGAAAATGAAGCATTGTAACTACGAATATGGTTAAAGAAATTATTTGATTTTACATGACTTCCATCAAATAAAGAACGCAAAAATTCAGGTAATTCAGGCAATGGTTGTAGATAAACTGCACCATGATTACAGCAATCATGAAAAGAATTTCCTTTATTAGAAATTCTTTCAGCTGCAAAATGTTTAGCATTACAATGTATACAGGTCACATCCATGATACCTATATAATATTCAACTATATCTTTTAATGCAATTGTATTAATATTTAAAATAGGTTGTTTCTTTTGCCGTAATCGGTAATGGATTTGATATTTCACATGTCGCTGATTTATTAATGTATTATTTACAGAATTTTCAACAACTTGATTTCTCAATTCTATATTATGATTTTCATTTGAACAGCCCGCAATGCATTCTTCCTCTATTCTTTCATTATTAACTTCTATTATATGATTTCTAAAATTAATCGTTTTCAATTTATTATTAATATCTGTCGCAATTTGACGACGACGTCGTTGATTCTCATTTCTTTTCTCACGTCGCTGTTGTTGAAATTCTTCTTCTTCTTCCGAAGTACGTTCAATTCTACGTCTTGGCATTTTATATATTATATTGATATATTATATAAATATATCGCGATAAACTATGTAAATATATTAATCCTATATAGATGATATAATATAATAATATATTATTGATATACAGAATTGTTCGGATACGAAAATTCTCGCTTCAAGAGAACGAAAGAGAGAGAGAAAGACAGCGAGAGAGAGAAGGAGTCGACTTTTCGCGCGGTTGTGTCTCCGTTAAAATATAATCGCGCCGATTCTGTCAATACGCGTAACCCGCTCAGGTCACGGTTCTATCTGACTAAATCACGTGCTAATTTCGCCGAATCACGCTTTGACACGATAGCGTCTCGACTCTGGCTCTCTGCCCGCAACACCGACGACGGGCAGAGAAAAAAAGTAAGTCATCGTGCGAATACCGAGCTGTCGAGCGCTCTCTCTTTCAAGAATCGATATCTCGCGAGCCGTGATATACGAGACTTCTATATATATATTTATATTCATTTGTGAAGAGAAATAAACAGTTATTAGTGGATTAAATCTTGTGCCTTAACGACCGAGTCTTTTTACAAGGCTGAACAAGCTATCCCGGAAATACGTCAAACAAAAAAGAAACCTAATTGGCCAACTCCCGAACGAAACATTGGTCCTTCGAGCCGGATCGGCGTTAAGAAGATCTGCCACACATCCACCAGACCTATAAAAAGACAATCTTATCAGTAAATCAGCTATTATTCGAGATGACTCCGTTCGAGAAGCTTATGTATAAGCAGACGCAGACGATCAGCTCCATGTCGAGAGCCTTGATCGACTTCAAGAAACTCGGACAAGCCAAGATGACCTCTGCCGCAGCACGAAGCCGGATTTCCATTCTACAAGGACAATTCGCCGAAGTGGCCAATCTCGATGCCGAACTCTACAGCCTAGCGGATGACACCGTTCGAACCACCCGTACTTCTCGGAGGATCGCTTCATCGTTTGCGAGAACCTGTATCACGAGACGCTCGACTTTATGCATGAGGTAATCGTCGGATGCGAAATGAGCGTTCGCGCCTCCACGCCGACCGAACATGCAAGCACCGTTGCAACCTCGCGAGCCGCCTCGCATCTTCCGCGGCTCGGACTGCCGACATTTGACGGGTCGTTCGCGCAGTGGGAGACGTTTCGCGACCGATTTACATCCATGATAATTCACGATCAAAGTCTCTCGGACGTCGACCGTTTGCATTACCTTTGCTCAGTTCTCTCTAGAGAAGCCAATCAAGCCGTCGCTCATTTACCAGTCACCGAAGCGAATTTCGCCGTCGCATGGGACTTAATCTCATCGCGCTATGAAAATAAACGACGCCTCGTTAACACGCATTTACACGCGCTGTTTTCAATGCCGCAAGTTGCCTGCGAGAATTCGAGGAGCCTACAAGTTTTACGCGATCAAACAAACATGTCCTTTCAGGCCCTAAAAAATCTCGGGCGTCCTGTCGACACATGGGACGATATTCTTATTTTTCTGGTGTCACAAAGATTAGACAAAGCTTCTCGAAGGGCATGGGAGTTAAAATTAAGCGATACATCCGAGCCTCCCGCCTATCACGACCTTAGCAAGTTTCTCGAATCTCGCATACGAGCTCTCGACGCGATGCTTCCGATAAAAACGGGAATGTCCGAAGCGAACCCAAAATCGCCAAAGTCGAAAACAATCGCCATCCAATTCCGCGACCGCATCAAAATTCGTGTGTCCGACCTGCCAACAGAACCATTTGTTATACCAATGTACGACGTTTTTAGCGGATACTCTCGCGCGCCGCCATGAATTTATCAAAACTCAAAAGAGATGTTTTAACTGCCTCGCCGCAACGCATCTCACAAAAGACTGTAAAAGCAATTATCGCTGCCGTAAATGTTCGCAGAGGCATCACACGCTGTTACATTTGTCGACCGAGTCGAAGTCACCCGGTGATGAGCCGTCGACCGCTAACACAGCGATCAAAACAAACTCCGAAACAAAATTTAAATCGAGCGTTATTTCCAACGTCGCGTGTCCTAAAGCTAATATTTTGGCTTGGTTATAAAAGTATTATTATCGGTACTGTTTACGTACCGCCCGCCTCGGATCCTAGTGTTTACGAGTCGCATTGTCTGTCTGTTGAGGAGATAATTGCAAAGTCAAACGGGGTCGATATTTTGATTGTTGGTGACTATAATTTACCGCATGTCACATGGCACAATGATTATGATTGTTTACACTATGTATCTAATTATTCCAGCTATCCGTCGACTCAGGCAAATATAATATTGCAATACTTTAATGAATTTAATCTCTATCAGCACAACCGCATTGTCAATGCTTCTCGTAACACACAGGATCTTATTTTTTCCACTCTACCCGATGTCACAGTGTCGCAATCTGTTGATCCGTTATGTACTTGTGACTCATATCATCCGGCTTTAGCGCTACTCCTACCGACCCTACGGGGTCAGTCCCCTGCGACAGCGTATGAATCGAGATTGAACTTTAAGTGTGCGAACTACGCGGCGATCAATGAATATCTGGGTAATTTCAGGTGGGATGACGACCTGGCTCACGTTAGCATAGATGCAGCTGTTGAACTTCTTTACAACCGGCTTAATTACGCGATTACTGAATACGTTCCTGTCTACTTGGTGCGAAGATCCTCTTATCCAAGATGGTTTTCGCCGCAATTAATTGCTTGTATAAAAACCAAAAAAGCTGCGCACTTTAAGTATAAAAATTCTAACAGGCCCTCGGACTATTTTGATTTCATTAAACTGAGAGCGCGGTGTAAATCCCTATCTACTAAATGCCTGAGGGAGTATATTCTGCACTCAGAGAACGCGGTCGCCGATAACGTTAAAGTTTTTTGGAGTTTTATTAATGCCATGTCAAAGACTAGTACAACTCCGGCGTTTTTTCTGCATAACAATGATTATATTGAGGACGATCCCTCCATTGCGAACTGTTTTGCGGAATATTTTGCATCCGTTTATACAAATAATAACCCTCGGAACGGTGACGTAGCGTTTAATCACGATTTATGTCTTCTTGGGATAGATATCTCCATAAATGATGTCTATGAACATATTAATTCTTTGCAGGTAAACTCCAGTCCGGGCGCGGATGGGATTCCCCCTGTGTTTCTCAGATCGTGTGTCTTTGTGATGTCAAGGATACTTTGGCTAATATTTAATAAGTCGTTTAGTTGATGGTACTTTCCCGAGTGCTTGGAAATTATCGATTGTAACTCCAATTTGGAAGAGCGGCGACAAATCGTTGGTATCAAATTATCGGCCTATAAGCAAACAAAGTTTCATGCCTAAATTATTCGAGAATATTGTTGCGGCCAAGTTGTCCTCGCTGTGCAAGAATATAATAATTGATGAACAGCATGGCTTTATGGCAGGCCGCTCTGCGACAACAAACTTGTTATTGTTTCATGATTATATAAACTCTGCGATTGAAGAGGGCTCCCAAGTGGATGTAATTTATACGGACTTCAGTAAAGCTTTTGATAAAGTCAATCATTTTATCTTAACGGATAAATTAAGGGCCATTGGGATTGAAGGTCCCTTGCTAAAGTGGCTCTCAAGTTTTTTTTCAAACAGGAAACAAGCTGTCAAATTTAAAAACTGCCTCTCTGAAATTTTTAATGCCTCTTCGGGAGTCCCTCAGGGGTCGCATCTGAGACCACTTTTATTTAATCTATTCGTAAATGATATAAAAAATTGTTTTAAGTACTCTAAATTCTTATTATATGCTGATTACTTAAAAATCTATTGTAAAGTCGATTACTTGGACGATGCAAATGCCTTACAAGCTGACCTCTCAGCCGTGGAAGCCTGGTGTAACTCGAACGGTTTATATTTTAACTTATCTAAATGTAGTGCTATTCGATTTAGTAGAAAGAGAAATGTTCATTATTATGATTACTTACGTTTGAACGGGGCTTCTCTCCATAATGTCGACTTTATTCGTGATCTTGGCGTAATTTTCCGCTCTGACTTATCCTTCGAAACGCATATAAAATCAATTACTAGTCGCGCCTTTAAGACTCTAGGATTTGTTTTACGTTCTTGTAAATATTTTAAAAATATCAATACATTAAAATTGCTATATTGCTCCTTAATAAGATTGCGGCTGGAATATGCGGCCATTGTGTGGGCCCCGTATCAGGATAAGCATGGTTACACTCGAAAAAATCCAGCATCGGTTCCTCCGCAGAGTAAGTTTTCTCACGGAGGATCCGATGCATTTTTTCGACCACTCATATGGTCCTTTGTTGGAAAAATTAAATTTTCTAACATTGGAAAACAGAAGAGCGTATATTGACCTAATTTTCCTTTACAAATTAATCAATGGTCGTCTTGATTGCTCTGATTTGCTGAATTGCATAGGGCTGCATGTCCCGGCTAGGAAATTGAGGTGTAACCAAGTTTTTCATGTAGAAATGCATCGAACTACTTATGGTAAATTTAAACCATTAAATCGACTGAGAATTTTGGCGAACAAGTTTGTAGAAAGTGTTGATCTTTTTCATCCCTCGATAAAATTTGTGAAACGATCGATAATTTATGCTATTAAGTGAGCAATATGAATATTATTTTCCTTCAATTACTGTCTTAGTTGATTACTTACGAACTATATTTCTGTATTTTGTATACTAAAGGGACTTGTTTCCCGTTTAAATAAATAAATAAATAAATAAAAATAAATTTTGCTCGCAACCGCGCGAGTACGCGTATATTCCATACACGGTCGATTCGCTCGTGCTCGTGCGTTATTAGATCAAGGATCCGCGGCGACATTAATTTCCGAAAATCTTGCACAAACTTTACGACTCCCGCGCACCCGACAAACCGTTTGCGTTACTGGAATTGGAAACGCGCATTTGTACGCGCGTCACACTGCCCGCGTAACTGTGTGCCCAGCAACTCGAAAAGAGCCCGCGCATTCAACGACCGCGATAATTCTTAAATCGCTCACGACATATGCTCCAGAGAGCCTTTCGCAAAAAATATCTTGGCCGCATATCGCTGACCTCGCATTAGCCGATAGCGATCCTATGAGCGCGGAGCCTATCGATATAATTATCGGCGCCGATTTGTACGGACTAATGATTCTCGAGGGAATTCGGAAGGGGAAGTCAGATGAACCGCTAGCTCAAAACACTATTCTCGGATGGATCCTGTCCGGCCCAACATCCAAATCTCCTTCCACCGCGTCGGTGCATATTCATCATGGCACCATCCTTGAAAGTCTCGATTTAAATCTCCGCCGATTTTGGGAGGTCGAAGACTTACCGACGACCAACTCCCTTACGAACGACGAACGACAATGCGAAAATCATTTCGTTACCACACACGCTCGAGATCCTTACGGCCGTTATATCGTTAGAATGCCGTTTAAATCGACCTACTCAGGAAGCTTCGGCTTATTCTCGATCCACGGCTCTCGCGAGCCTCCGATGCCTCGAGCGAAGCCTGCAGGTCGACGCGAAAAAGGCCTCCGCCTACTACGATTTTTTGAATGATTACAAACTTCTCGGTCACATGGAGGTCGTTTCGACATCGGAGCTTTCTTCCTCGGACGCTCGATATTACATACCGCATCACGCGGTAGCACAACGTCTCGCCTTCGCGTCGTGTTCAATGCCTCTAGTAGAACGTCTAACGGCGATTCACTTAATGATTATTTATTGCCTGGTCCTAAATTACAGAATGATCTCGCTGCAGTTATGCTTAAATGGCGACAATTCCGCTACGTTTTCATAGCCGACATCGCGAAAATGTACCGCCAGATTATGATAGATTCACGCGATTTAGACTATCAACATATCCTATGGAGATTTTCTCCTTCCGATCCCGTCGATGAATATCGCCTCCTTACAGTTACGTATGGGACAACCTCCGCGCCTTTCCTCGCCTTGCGAGTACTGCATCAGCTCGGCCGCGACGAGAGCTCGCAGTTCCGTTAGCCCTTCCGGTGTTACAAAATCACATTTACGTCGATGACTGTCTATTCGGCGCCGATGATCAAGCCCTAGCGCGTCAAACGCGCGATCAACTCGTGGACTTATTGGCGAGAGGAGGCTTTCGTCTACGGAAGTGGGCGAGCAATTGTACCGAGTTGCTTGTTGACATCGATCCATCCGATCATGGGCTAGCATGCAGTAAAGAGCTACGTCCCGACGAAGCCCTTAAGGTTTTGGGAGTCTCTTGGAGTCCCGATCAAGATTCGTTTCATTTTAACGTCTCTACTACCACCGAACCCGGTCGAACGAAAAGAGAAATTCTATCCTTTATCGCTAAGTTTTTCGATCCTCTAGGGTGGATCACACCAGTGATAATTACCGCCAAAATCCTACTACAACGATTGTGGTTGTTAAAATGCGACTGGGACAACGTTGTCCCTGCGCATATCCTCAGCCTATGGACTGATCTGTACTCACAGCTTCCTGAACTTGAAAATTTCCAGATCCCACGATGGACAACCTGCAGTCACAACGTCGAGCAAGCCGAATTGCATGGATTTTCCGACGCTTCAACTCGAGCGTACGCGGCGGCAGTATATCTTCGCGTCGTCCCCCCCGGAAGCCCACCGGTAATCTCGCTCTTGGTCGCGAAGTCTAAGATCGCGCCTCTGAAAACTCTGAGCGTGCCACGCCTCGAGCTCTGCGCCGCGCTACTCTTAACCCGCCTAATCCGATTCGCTCGCTCGACGCTCGAACTTCCAACACTGAAGTGCTATTGTTGAACAGATTCCACGATCACGTTGGCCTGGATCAATCAAACGCCCTCGCGGTAGACGACGTTCGTCGCAAATCGCGTCGCGAAAATTCAGGAGTTGAGCGACGATGTCACCTGGAAGCACGTACGCGGTAGACGACGTTCGTCGCAGGATAATCCGGCGGATTGTGCCTCTCGAGGCGTAGCGCTAAGCGAACTCTTACATCTATGGTGGTCCGGCCCAACGTGGTTAAAATTGAACGCGACCTTGTGGCCAACCACGTCTCCCCGAGCCGATTATAATACACAGCTCGAGAAAAGAACCAATGCCACTACAATCACCCTAGTAAATTTTGTCAAAACATGGGATCTACCATCGCGATTTTCGTCGTTGTCAAAATTAGTACGAGTTACGGCCTACATCCTGCGCTTCGTGTCTCGTCTGAAGCGCAGAAATCGAAACCGCGCGAATCACCGGACGAGTTCGACAACGGATCCCCGAGAGCGCTACGACCCAGCGAAATCCGAACGTCAAGGACCTTCTGGCTAAAATTCATTCAGATGGCCTCATTTTCACCGGAACTCTCAGATCTCGATCGAAATATCCCCGTCTCGAAATCGAGCCCGCTCTTGCCGCTAACTCCGTATCTCGACAATGACAGTCTTATTCGAGTCCAGGGATGGCTCGAAAACACCGATTTCCCCGAAGCCGCAAAACATCCGATTATATTAAAATCCCATCCGCTCGTCACCTCTCTCATCACTGATATCCACATTCGAGACAATCATTCCGGTCCGCAGCTCACGCTGGCTCATTTACGCCAAGAGTTCTGGCTCCTTCGCGCGCGCGCAACCATTCGCGCAGTCTTATATAAATGTGTAAAGTACACGCGCGAAGCAGCCGCGCGTCCGAATCAGCTCATGGGCTCGTTGCCAAAATGCCGCGTCAATACGGCAGCGCGAGCTTTCGTGCACACGCGTCGACTACGCGGGCCCAATAATGACTCGCACTGCGTCCGGCCGAGGTCATAAATCACACAAGTCCTATATCGCTCTTTTTGTATGTATGTCTATGAAAGCACTTCATCTTGAGCTCGTCTCCGATTACACCACGACCGCGTTCATCGCAGCGTACAATCGATTTGTTGCTCGTCGAGGGTTACCCTCCGCGATGTACTCGGATAACGGCACCACGTTTCAGGGCGCCGATCGAGAACTCACGTCTTCCTATAAAGTAACCACGAAAGATCCGGATTTTTTGAATCGTCTTGCCACGGAGGGAGTGTCCTGGCACTTCATACCCCCCGCCGCTCCGCACTTCGGAGGGTTGTGGGAGGCAGCCGTTCGAAGCGTCAAGTACCATCTCAAGAGATCTATCGAAGCACACACGCTTACGTTCGAAGAAATGAGCACATTATTGTGCCGTATTGAGGCTTGCTTAAATTCGCGACCGATCGCCGCCATCTCGGATAACCTAGACGACTATCGAGCTTTAACTCCAGGACATTTCCTCATTGGCACCGCGATCGTCGCTCCGCCCGAGCCCAGCGTCCTCGACATTTCCGAAAACCGCCTGACTCGATGGCAAATAGTTCAACGACTTTGTGAGGGGTTCTGGAGGTCATGGAAGCATGACTATCTACATACTTTACAGCAAGGACCGAAATGACGAGTTGCACAAAAACTAGCACAGAAAGGTCAACTAATTTTACTACACGACAACGACTCGGAGGCCCCTCCGAGTCGTTGGGCCCTCGGACGCATAATTCAATGTCACCCCGGCGACGATATTCTCATCCGCGTCGTCACGATAAAGACTTCGACAGCCGAATACAAACGCCCGATATCAAAGCTATGCTTTCTTCCGGTCAGCATCAACGAAGAAACCGAACAAGACTCGGCCTTGGCGGGCGGTGCCTCCGAATGAAAAACTGCTCCGATTATGCGAGAAACTCTAAGAGCTGATAATTAAGAGCAAAGTGTATAATCCGATCCTCGCCTAATGTATTACAGCGTCAAGCATGCGTCATTAATGTACGTGTAACCGGCGCTTCCAAATTTCGATTGCAAACATTCGAGGTGGGCGGTATGTTCGGATACGAAAATTCTCGCTTCAAGAGAACGAAAGAGAGAGAGAGAGAGAAAGACAGCGAGAGAGAGAGAAGGAGTCGACTTTTCGCGCGGTCGTGTCTCCGTCAAAATATAATCGCGCCGATTCTGTCAATACGCGTAACCCGCTCAGGTCACGGTTCTACCTGACTAAATCACGTGCTAATTTCGGCGAATCACGCTTTGACACGATAGCGTCTCGACTCTGGCTCTCTGCCCGCAATACGGACGACGGGCAGAGAAAAAATGTAAGTCATCCTGCGAATACCGAGCTGTCGAGCGCTCTCTCTTTCAAGAATCGATATCTCGCGAGCCGTGATATACGAGAATTCTATATATATATATTTATATTCATTTGTAAAGAGAAATAAACAGTTATTAGTGGATTAAATCTTGTGCCTTAACGACCGAGTCTTTTTACAAGGCTGAACAAGCTATCCCGGGAATACGTCAAACAAAGAAGAAACCTAATTGGCCAACTCCCGAACGAAACAAGAATAAAGTATTGATATACTATATTAATATAAAACGATAGATAGATATGTTATGTGTGTGTGTGTGTGTGTGTGTGTGTGTGTGATAGGAACAAATATAAAAAAAACAATTCAAATTCAATCTTTTACTTTAGATACGAGTATATGCACAAATTATTGTCATTGTCATCATCATCGTCACCATCATCATCATCATCATCGTCATCATCATCATTATCATCATCATCATCATCATCATCATTGTCATTATCATCATCATCATCAGTAGTGGTAAGGCCGGTTCTAACGCCGGTTCTAACTCCGGTCCTCTGAGGGGGGGTGAGGGGCAAGGGGAACCCGTGGCACGGGGGAATGACGTCAAGCGGGAAGGCGTCCGCGAGATTAGGGTCCGCGAGGGGACCGCGGGGAGGGGGAAGCCTTCGCGAGGGGTCCGCGGGGTGGGGGAAGCGTCCGCGATTTAGATGCCGGGTCCGCGGGGTGGGGGGAGGCGTCCGCGATGTTAGGTTCCGCGAGGGGTCCGCGGGGTGGGGGAGGCGTTCGCGATGTTATGGTCCGCGAGGGGTCCGCGGGAAGAGAGGAATCCGCGAAAGACCGCGTGAAGCTTTGCGGGCGAGGGGTACGCGAGGAGAGGGAAACCGCGAAAGACCACGTGAAGCTTTATGGGTGAGGGGTCCGCGGGGAGAGGGGAACGCAAAAGACCTCGTGGAGCTTGATGAGTGAGGGGTCCGCGGGGAGAGGGAAACCGCGAAAGACCGCGTGAAGTTTTATGGATGAGGGATCCGCGGGGAGAGAGTAACGCGAAAGACCGCGTGAAGCTTGCTGGGTGAGGGGTCCGCGGGGAGAGATGACGCACGCGAAGGAGAGAGATAACGGTCGCGAGATAGTGCGAAATGGAGAGGTAGCGAGAGGTAGCGAGTAAAGAGAGAGTTAGCGCAAAAGAGGCGTATATGCAAGAGAGAGAGATGTTGCGAGAAATGATGCAGCGAAGGAGAGCGCGAGGTGTTCGCGAGAGAGAGAATTTTTAATAATATTTTAATAATATTAATATATAATTCTTCTATAATAATAATATTAATATTAATATATAATAATTCTTCGCAATGAATCACCACACCCTTTTATTACGTCAATCAACTACCTTCGAACCTCGATCGAACATCAATCAACCACCTTCGAACCTCGATCGAACATCAATCAACCACATTCGAACAACGTTCGTACCTCGATCAACTACCTTCGAACCACGTTCGTACCTCGATCAACCATCTTCGAACCACTTTCGAACCACGTTCGTACCTCGATCAACCACCTTCGAACGACTTTCCAACCACGTTCGTACCTCGATCAACCACCTTCGAACCACTTTCAAACCACCTTCGAACCACTTTCGAACCACGTTCGTACCTCGATCAACCACCTTCGAACCACGTTCGTACCTCGATCAACCACCTTCGAACCACGTTTGTACCTCGATCAACCATCTTCGAACCACTTTCGAACCACGTTCATACCTCGATCAACAACCTTCGAACCACCTTCAAACCACGTTTGTACCTCGATCAACCACCTTCGAACCACTTTCAAACCACGTTCGTACCTCGATCAATCACCTTCGAACCACTTTCGAACCATGTTCGTACACCTGTTAGAAGTTAGCCCCCCACTTTTAGAATTACCATATTTTCACGGTTGTGCTGAATTGTGCTAGGTTTGTGCTATATTGTGCTCGAATATTATAACCATAATATGAAGAATACGAAAGAAAATGGAAAAAAAAGAATTTTTAGGTCAGCCCCCCACTTTTCGTTTTTTTTCAATTTTTACGATTGTGCTGAATTGTGTTAAGTTGTGCTAACATTGTGCTAAAATATTATTTTAAAAAAATAATAACAAAAAAAGTTATGATAATTATATTCAATATTATCCAAAATGATTTTTTTATCATAACTTTTTTGTTATTATTTTTTTTAAATAATATTTTAGCACAATGTTAGCACAACTTAGCACAATTCAGCACAATCGCAAAAATTGAAAAAACGAAAATTTGGGGGCTGATCTAAAAATTCTTTTTTTTTCATTTTTTTTCGTATTTTTCATATTATGGTTATAATATTCGAGCACAATATAGCACAAATCTAGCACAATTCAGCACAACCGTGAAAATATGTTAATTCTAAAAGTGGGGGGCTAACTTCTAACAGGTAGAAACTTTTAAAGTTCGTCGATATTTATTATAACTAAATGAGAGTTTTTCTAACGTATTTCCAAGATTTTTGAATATGCCTGAACTGGTAAGCACCATTACTTAATTGTAGAAATATAATAAGAAAGTTATTTTGCGCGTTTTTAACTCAAAAGCTAAATTTTACAATGTTATGGTTAATTACTAGTTTTTCCTAATTTATTTTCATGTAATTTATTGTTGTGTAATAAAATTTCCCATATTTTACATATACATAATTATTTCATATTATAACTATATTCTTGGCAAGCTGGAGTGTATAAAACTTGTTTGATTTACGAATAACAATATTATATAGAAAATTTTTTTCTGTGTATTTTTTTTATTCTTAAAGCTAGATTTTTAATAAAATTTTTTAAATTTAGATTGATGTAGAATTTAATCTATTTTTCCCTGAAATTGATCAAGATAGATTTTATAAAATATATCCACAATATATTGTTAACGCCAAATATGTTATTTGAATTTCGCGGTTAATTTATCAGTGGCGCGCTAGTTACCGGCGCGATCGAGAGAGAGAAGGCGAAGTAGGGGAATTGACGAGTCGCTGGAAAGTGCGCAGTCGAGTAACTACCTTTGTAGCTGTCTCTTGTAAGCTCGTAATAAAGTTGATTGCATTAAGAGATCCCAGTGTAATTTTTCTAAGCGAGAAGTCTTGGAGAGAATTTCCATTATTGATGAGATTCTCTTATAACATTCAATACGAACGTTTTCATATTAACATTGGTCCTTCGAGCCGGATTCTACGAGGAGGACGGACGCACGATAGCACGAGGTCTATCCATTGTTCGACGAGCTAACCACGGAGAGACACAAGGATTGCTAGTAAAGTAGCAGTATCAAAGGAAAGAGGTAGACCGAAAATATACAAGGACAGGAGGCGACAAGCGCCTCGCGAGATCTCGACGTCCGAGTCCGCCATTTGCCGGTGGAAGAGTCTGGAATATCGGCGAACGAGTCCGTTAATTACCAAGGGAGGAAGCCATTGTTTCCACGGGACAAGGAAGAAGTGCTCATTTTGAGGATCCATGAACGAAATTCTGCTCGGTAAAGTCTCGTTATACCACGGAAGAAGAGGCCCCGAACAGCGAACGCGCGGCAGCGGATACATTTATCGAGTGATAAACCATTGTAAAACTGTAAAATTATTTACATTAGGCGTTTATTTGTACTATTAACGATATGTCAAACTCAAAGGAAGCGGAACTAGCAAAATTAGGTTATAAAAAGCGAGCGGCTAAAGCTTCTCTAACTCGATTAGAAACTTACCTTAATAGTATAGATCCCGTCGCGTTTGATTTAGATGAGTTGAAAGTAAGAATCGGAAAACTAGAAGAGATATATAAAAACTTCACAGACGCACAAATTGAAATAGCTGCTTTAGATGACGCGATTGAGGAGGTAGTATTAATTTCAGAGTCGGAAGAGGTAGAAAATAAATATATAAAAATAAGAGTATCAGCTGATAAGTTAGTAAGGAGTAAATTAAATATTAGTTTAAATGATGAAGAAGCAGATCATTCTGTAATAGAGCCTCGAGAAGTTATAGCGGGTGACCTCCGTTTGGACACGTAACGATTGGACACTGCTCGATTGGACACGCTTTATTGGACACGTTTTATTGGACACTGCTCGATTGGACACCGCTCGATTGGACACCGCACGATTGGACACTGCACGATTGAACACGGCACGATTGGACACCGCACGATTGGACACCGCTCGATTGGATACCGCACGATTGGACACGTTCAAATTTATTACACTAATTTTTACGTATAATATGGTCTAACAATTAAAATATAAATCGTTACTTGATTGAATCTAAAAAGTAAGTAAAACGAAATCCACCTAAACAAAATTTAACCATGCATAAAAAGTTGCAAACCCACGTGGAACCTCGCTTCGCGTGGAAAAGTGTAAGCGTGGACACAGTGGGTTCCGCCCCCCTGCGGAGGGCTCCACTATAATAAAACTAGATACATAGATCTGGATGGAACCTCGCTTCGCGTGGAAAGTTGCAAACCCATGCGGAACCTCGCTTCGCGTGGAAAAGTGTATGCGTAAACACAGTGGGTTCCGCCCCCCTGCGGGGGGCTCCACTATCAAAAAACTAGACACATAGGTCTGGGTTGAACCTCGCTTCGCGTGGAAAGCTGCAAACCCATGTGGAATTTTGCAAAGATAGATCTCGATTCGCACTGAAAGCACCGGGTGATGGGGGTGGACGTCGCTTCGCGTGAAAAGTTGCAAACCCATGTGGAATTTTGTAGATATAGACCTTGTTTCGCACTCAAAACATCGGACGATTATTTGCATTATGTAAAAATAAGTGTAATAAATCCATACATGTCCAATCATGCGGTGTCCAATCGTGCGGTGTCCAATTGTGCGGTGTCCAATCGTGCGGTGTCCAATCGTGCGGTGTCCAATCGTGCGGTGTCCAATCATGCGGTGTCCAATCGTGCCGTGTCCAATCATGCGGTGTCCAATCAAACGTGTCCAATAATGCGTGTCCAATCGAGCAATATCCAATCGTTACATGTCCAAACGGGATACGCCCAGTTATAGCTAACAACGAAAGAGTGCGAACGCCCGCACGTAACAGTCAAATAAAATTGCCGAGGATCGAGCTATCCACGTTTAATGGTAAATATGAAGATTGGCACGCGTTTTTTGATTTGTTTAATTCATTAATTCATTCGAATCGAGATTTAAGTGATACACAAAAATTCCATTATTTAAGATCATCATTGAGGGGTGATGCCGCCGAGATCGTGTCATCTTTAGAGATTTCCGGGACTAATTATGTAGACGCATGGGCAAGATTAAAAGAGCGCTATGACAACAAAAGATTAATTGTGCAAAATCATATCAGAGCTATATTCGATTTGCCTATAGCAAAAAGAGAAAATGGTACTGCTATCCGACAAATTTTAGACGGTGTTCTAAAACACACTAGGGCGTTACGAGCGTTGAATAGGCCGACCGATAATTGGAGTGATCTATTAGTATATGTTGTAGCTAGCAAATTAGATTTTAGAACGGTAAAGGAATGGGAAAATACCATTGATTCAACTCAAGTTCCTACTTTCACAGATTTTATAGAGTTTTTGAAAAAGAGGTGTCAAACGCTATAAGCAGTGGAAAAAATCGGCAACAACAATGTAACTGGTCTGTCTTTGCGTCAAGGTAGTCAACACAAGGTCAATAGCTGCAATGTCGCCACATTGAACGTCAAGTGTACATATTGCCAAGGAGAGCATAACATTTATTCATGCAAGGAGTTTAAACATTTAACTGTTAACGAATGATTAAAGCATGTAAAGTCTAAAGGATTATGTTTAAATTGTTTGAGAGGCAAGCATTTAGCAAGAGATTGCAATTCGAGGAATTGCAAAATATGTAGTAAACGACACAACTCTCTATTACACATGGAGAATGCCGATAAATCTGAACTAAAAACGAAACAAAATCTTAAGGAAGCAGATACAACTGATAAAGAAAAAGATAATATAGTATGCAATAATTCTAATGTACGTGAAGTATCGCTTTCGAGTCAAGTATTACTATCCACCGCCATAGTAAAAATGAAAAATAGGAACGGTCATTACGTGAAGATCAGGGCATTATTAGATAATGGTTCGCAATCTAATTTTGTAACGAAATCGCTGGTTAAAAAATTAAGGCTTAATCTTCGCGATTCGCACATAAAAATAAAGGGGATTAATCAGCAAGTATCCAATGCATTAAAAACGACAGATTTAGAAATGAGTTCTCATTTTGAATCTTTTACCACCAAGTTACGATGCGTAGTGTTACCTTCCATTACGCAAAGAGTTCCTAATGTAAAGTTAAATATGGACTTATATAAAATACCCAAAAACATCAAGTTAGCAGACCCACAATTCAACATTCCTTCTGAAATAGAGTTGTTAATAGGAGCGGAAAAATTCTGGGATATGATATGTGTTGGGCAAATCAAATTAGGCAACAATAAACCGGTGTTGCAAAAAAGATTGCTCGGGTGGATCGTGACCGGAAAGGTAGCATCGCCGAGAAATAGTACAAGCATTTCCTGCAATTTAAGTTGTATGCAGGAGTTAGATGAGACTCTAAGAAAATTTTGGCAAATCGAAAATATTGAGGGGTGTCAAAATACAATACTCGAGGATACGTATTGTGAGGAACATTTTAAAGAAACTCACAAGAGAGATTTATAGTTAAATTACCTATAAAGGACAATATACTTAAAGTCGTAGGGAATTCAAAGGAAATAGCGATGAAAAGGTTTTTATCGTTAGAGAAAAGGTTAGCCAGAGATCCCGATCTTAAAGTTGAGTATGTTAACTTTCTAAGGGAATATGAAAATTTGGGACACATGAGAACTGTAAACTATTCACAGAGTAGGACGCCAAGGATTTTCTTGCCGCATCAAGCTGTTATAAAAGAATTTAGCGAGACGACAAGGGTACGTGTGGTGTTCGATGGATCTAGTAAAGATAATAACGGAATTTCTTTAAATGATGCGTTGCATAAGGGCGCTACTATACAATTGATTTGTTCTCAATAATATTAAAATTTCGTTGCTTTAAGTACGTTTTAACATAACATATTGCTGAGCTTGTCTTGTCTTATCAGAGATACAAAAACATAGCAAAGTAAAATTGGATACGTCAACAAGCGCGAAACTTTCATCAGAAAATAAATAGTGTAACAAAATTCTCATTGACCAACCATGTCCTCTTCAAACGCAGAAGCTTTAGATATGATGCTTATTTTAGGTGAATGTGGTGGTCAATTTAGAGCAGCTGCGAGGTTGTGGCAAGAATGATACCCAGATCGCACTCCCCATTCGTACAATGTTTTTTCTCGTTTGTCTAAGCGAATTATTAATAAAGATATTATTCAACCTGATCATAATAAAGGTAGACAAATTCGACGTCAAGTTAGGGACGAAAGGACGCCAGAGATTCTTGCATTCGCTCAATTGCATCCCCATGAATCCTTAAAGCGTGTAGAACAAGAATCTGGTGTTAGTCGTAGTACAATTTGGCGAATTTATCATGAAAACAAGCTGCATTCGTGCAGAATGACTCTGCATCAAGCATTGACGATTGCCGATTTTAGAAACAGACTCGAATTTTCCAACTGGATACGCCAACAACCGCGAAATTTTCATCAGAAAATTTTATTTTCTTAGCACACAGCAGAGGGTTTGGAGTCGTCAACTACCGCGGGAGTGACGAACCGTGGGGTCCTTATCTCTGCTGACACACACACCCACACGCATCACGCACACACTTAACATTGACATGCACATACATCATACACATTATGTGCAATATCCAACCGAGCAACCTCCCCGTGGTGCACATTGGATAACGCGAATGCCGGCGGTATTGCTAAAAATCTTGCAAAATGCAGGGGTAACTTTGAAATGCGATAACTCGGCTCCTAGACATGATAGAGCAATGTTTCTTGCGGCATTTTAAAGGGGAGGGTTCCTACTTCAAAACCAATGTAGTGGCATTTATGGTTCCATCCTTGCTTTTTCCATGGACAACTACAAAGTCAAGAAATTTCCAGAGTTTTTTCGCCATCTGATTTTAAGCCTCACACGAAAAACAGTTCGATGAGACGAATAATGCTATATTACCTACTTTATAGTTGAGGCTTCACCCATTAAAATGCGCTTAAAAACATTGTTCTACGACCTCTTTAAGCCGAGATATGGCTTCTTAAAAATCATCAAATTTTGCTAGTTTTAAAGCGCTCCCCTAATTGTTTTGCGTAGTATATTTATAATCCTTCTCATAATTATACGTGTACTCGTTGAAATACATTTTTTATGATAATGTCTGTTTTTCACAAATGCGTACAAATTGGACACATATCACAGGGAAATATCTGATACAATGCATCTTGACAATTGCTACAGTATCGACCATCCACTGCGTTGTGTAATTGAATCACATGCTTTCTAACAGAATACATGTGCCCGACATCTTGAATAGAGATCATATACGAAATACATAAAGCAAGAGCACCACCCGTAGAATAATAAAAGTATATAACACAAACTTTCGTACATACGTTTAATGCAAAGATTTGCGAATTAGACACTATCACAGTATATACAGTAGCGCAACTCTCACGATTTTGTGTCGGCCAAAATGGAGTGCGCATGTGCGAAGTAAGCGAGTTGCCCAGTAGTGCCATCTGAACTTCTCTCTCACTCACTCTTACTTGTTTCGGTCTCTCTCAGTCTCATTTTTTATAAAAACATTATTTATAGATTAATACTATATGTATTTTTACTATATTATATGTATTATAATATTATTAATTATTATATAAAGTCTCTTTTGCTCTTCTGTGGTTCTTTCTTGTTTGTATCGAGGTGGATCGAGTAACTGAGGTACAGACAGGTAAAGAATTTGGAAGAAAAAATAGAGATATTAGGTATATATATATATATATATATGTATATGCATATTTATAAAAATATTTTTTAAACATTTCTTTGTTTATCATAAATATATAATATGTAATGTAATTTTTAGAATATCTACATTAAATCAACATGTTATTTTTAGGAAAACTAAAATACTTTTAATTTTATTTATTAATAAAATTTGTAATAAATATTTTATATGTGATTTGTAATAAATATTTTATATGTGATTATATTTTTGTTTCATAAATTTTATTTATATACTTTATATTAACATTATTTAATAACATTACAAAAATATATATTTAATAAATATAATTTTTTTATTTTATAAAAATATTGCATTTTATTATTTCTCTTTGTCACTAATTTATAGTGTGCAATTAAATTTTTGTATAATATATAATTTTATTATTTTGATACATATAATTAATAATACTATGATTTTTTTTATAACAATGTATATAGTTAATAATTTTTATATATTATATTTTTTTTGCCTTTGTCTATTTTAACATTACACGTCTCATATTATTTATTAATGATACGCTTTAGAAATTTTTATTTATTTTTTAACGTACATATTATTATAATAATTTTTATTTTTTTCTATTTTGTATTATTTTTGTTAAATTATATTATTCTGATATGTTAGTAATGACTGAGTTAGAAAGAGAATAAGTTGGAGAGAGAACAAACAAGAGTGAGCGAGAGAGAAGTTTAGATGGCATTACTGGGCAACTCGCTTATTTCGCACATGCGCACTCCATTTTGGCCAACACTATCTTCAAAGGCGCCAACAGAGAGTTGCGCTACTGTATATACTGTGACACTATCTTGTCGTCAATATCTGTAAGGTCTTCACTTTGATTACTAATATAATTACTGTCATTCGATAACGCGTGATCTTCATCAGACGACTCGTCTAATATTGCCTCGAAATTATTATTTTCCATTTTTTACACATTACTACGCAATTTTAACACAAGAAAGTAACTGCTACACTTTTTCAACCGAGATATGCGCTTTCAAATCACGTACTATGGTTTGATGCGCTTCTATTCTCCTTATATATTTCATCTAGTTCCTTTTCTCCTTGTTTAACGTATGGTCGATTGTTTAATTACGTCTCAGAAAGATGATCTCTTTTCATCGCGTTATCGCTTATGTCACAGCAGCCGGACGTCGGCGTTCATTTTTGTTTATAAAATTCGAGCAGCCGAACATCGGCATTAATTCTTATTAAACAGTAAGGAAGAATCGTCGCTTATGGGGAAGGGGAGGGGGGAGGTACCGCGAGAGCAGCCGAATATCGGCGCTCACATCTGTTTTGTTTAGCGAAAAATCATCGTATCGAGATGATTAAAAAAGCATTTTAAAGAAGAGAATGGTACTCTGTACCATTATATGCTTTTTATCCCATTGAGTTACGACATTTGACTCATGCCATGTGCCGTGGCGAACTCGGATCATTATTTTTCAATTTTACATGCTCTTGTTTTGTTATCAATTTCAATAAATTTATCTCGCAACATTAAAATGAATAGATTCTTAAAGTAGAGATTCCAAGCTTTATTTTCGTTTTTTATAAACCTTTTCAGCTTTATTATTTACGAAGTTATTGTCATTTGAAATTTGATATTTTTTTCTTAAATTTTAAGTGTACCGCTTTTTTTGGAGTGTGTATATTGTGCTATGACATATAAGGCTTGTTTTCTATTCCTGCACTGGCTGAACTGTGCACACTGGTACAATAAGTTAGAGTGAGACAAAATATACTTTATTGTCTCATTCTAACTTATTGCATCAGTTCAGGAATAGAAAACAAGCCTATTGTGAGCGAATCTGTATGTATTTAGTAGCATGGGCATTTTGTTTTATAATATTTTATAACTTTTATATCTTTTTAAAACAAAATTAATGTGAGATCCGATTTATTCGCCAAACGTGTTTCTCACTTCCGTTAGGTTAGATAAGATAAAAAAAATACAAAACGCCATATTACTGTGGCCAACCAATCACATTTGGTGTTGTTACCCCCCCTACTTAAAAGGCTTTACACTCCCTCCTGTTATTTCTTACCTCCATGATTAAATATACTTAAATATAGTACTTAAGTATATTAAATATACTTAAGTATATTAAATGTACTAAAGTATATTAAATGTACTTAAGTATATTAAGTATATTAAATGTACTTGAGTATATTAAATGTACTTAAGTATACTTAATATACTATTTAAGTACTATACTTATATACTTAATATACTTATATCAAGAGACACAGTAGTGTCTCGCGCCTAGTTAGGGCGAAGCCGACTCTTAGAAGCGAGGCACCGTGTATCTTTACGCGAATCGGACAGTTCGAGATAGTCATAGATTCGGATGCTCAATAACGACTGAAGCGATCGAGTTTTTACTAGGTTTAATCGATAGATTGAGTTCGATTTATATAATGAAAGTGTATTTAATTTTGCTCTACGTGCTTTGTAAGCGGAAATATCATAATGCAAAGTCTAAATATGAAAAATTTCTTTTAAGAAACGTCCACGTCATCATCATCATCATTCACGCATACATAGTAGTATCTATCGTGCTACACGTATTATTAATCACACGTATACAACACATGCATACACGTATATCACACGTAAACAACACATGCAATAGATGCATGTAGTAGTAATCTTGTCCAGTTCTCACGTTTCACAACAGACGGCGTTAGTGGCGCTCTGCGATATTAGCAGCGTGCGGGGTTATGTATAATATATATATATATATATATATATATATATATATAATATATATAACGTGTATGTGATATGTGACATGTGACATAGGTTAAGTGTGCGGTTAGCTCATTTTTATTTATTATAAGAAAATCCAGCCAGAGGGTCATAATCGATAGAAGAAGAAGATGAGATTTATAAGAATCAAGTAATTATTTTATTTTATATTTCTTATAACAATATTAACAATTATATTCTTATGAAAAAATAATAGGATGGTTACGTAACAAGAAAATAGTTATTATTATATTATTATGAAAAAAATATAGTATATCACATATAAGTAGTATTGCATATCACATGTATGTAGTATATTGCATATCACATGTATCGTTACCATTTTATTTTACTATTTCTTTCATAATAATAACTACTTTCATGCTACGCTACTATCCTACTATTTCTTTTATAAGTACATAATTATTGATGTAAAATAAGGAAGCGAATAAAAGCTAATAATAATAAATAATGTAAAGATAATAGTGCTATAAATGAAATGAGCTATAATCAAGAATTTATATACATTTTTATAGCTCATAGCATTCATAACATTATTATCTTTACATTATTTATTATTATTAGCTTTTATTTGCTTCCTTATTTTACATCAATAATTATATACTTATGAAAGAAATAATAAGATGGTAGCGTAGCATGAAAGTAGTTATTATTATGAAAGAAATAGTAAAATGGTAACGATACATGTGATATGCAATATACTACATACATGTGATATGCAATACTACTTATATGTGAGATGTACTATATTTCTTTTATAATAATTACTTTCTTGTTACGCTGCCATCCTATTATTTCTTTCATAAGTATATAATTGTTAATATAAAATAAAGAAACAGTATATTTTGTATATATGTACGTACTCTAATGATTTAAATATGTTTTACATTACAGGTAAAGAATGAGGACATTGTAATTTTTTGAAATAGTACTAGAGTTGCTCAAAAAGTAATGCCCTACATTATATTTTCAGAATATTTATTCAACAATTTATACACAATATACATGGTAATCTCAATCAACTTTTATTTCTTTATGCCAGTACGATACATTATATGTATTTACTTGCCTTTACTGTACCAACTTTTGTCCTTTCCATGTAACCATGTTTTCACATTTGAATCACGCCCTCTTCATCTTCCAAACCGTATTTCGCGAAGTGCATTTAATTAAGTGGTTCAAAAAGTTAAATATTGGAAGCTATCGTTAAACTGTGTTAAACATATAATTTAAAGATCTCTGCGAAACAAGATTGGGAAGATGATGAGGGGATGATTGAAACTGTGATGACATGGTTACGTAGAAAAAACAAGAGTTGATACAGTAAAGGCATACATATACTTGTATCATGCTGGTATAAGGTTATAGAAGTTGATTGAGATTATATTAAAAAATAATATACTATATTTAAAAAGAAGAAATATCTATGTATGTTTAAAAACATTTTAAACCTGTTTAATAAATAGTTTCTGAAAAAAAATAGCATTATTTGAGCAACCCTAGTAAATCTAAATCATATACAAAAATGAATGATATCCCTATAAAAACTTACCTTTAAAAAAAAGGTAAAAAAAGGCGCCTAGTATGGGCACGCCAGTAGTGAAAAATTACCCATTGCAAACCCATGTGTAAAATCGTATGAAAAATTACTCATTGCAAACCCATGTAGAATTGTAGTATAAAAAATTACCTATTGCAAACTTATGTAGAATCATATGAAAAATTATCCATTGCAAACCCATGTAGAATCGTACTACAAAAGTAATGATATAAAAAAAATTGCGCGCCAAGTAAAAGTAGAAACTTTTGTACCAGTGAAAAATTTAAGTTGCAAACCTATAGAGTCGTATAATGAACCAGTGAAAAATTTAAGTTGCAAACCCATGTAGAATAGTATAAAAATTAAAAAATTATTAAAATTAATACAAATAAAAAAAAATAAAAAAATTTTAATTAAAAAAACTAGGCACTGCTAAATTTCAAAATTAACTTTAGCATATTGTTTAATTTAGCAGAGCCTAGTTTTTTAATTAAAATTTTTTTATTTTTTTTTATTTGTATTAATTTTAATAATTTTTTAATTTTTATACTATTCTACATGGGTTTGCAACTTAAATTTTTCACTGGTTCATTATACTAATATACTTAAGTATACTTAAGTATATTATTTAAGTATATTAAATGTATACTTAAGTACTGAAGTATATTTAACTTAATCTAAAATTTGAATAAAACTGTTCTAGATTCGATTATTTTGCAAATATATTTTATAAATAAATAATATTAAATAAATAATATTTTTCATCAGAATTATTCGAATCCTAGAAAATAAAATTTGATTGTTTGATTCGCATTTTTAAGTACATTGTAACGATGGCATCCCCCATCGTTCCCGATCATCCATCGATCGAAAGGCTGCGTCCGGCAACCACCGGACAGGGCAGCAGGCGCGTAGAGCCTATTTTTTATAACAATTAACAGCCGTTAAAACGGCCTTAATGACGGGGAGCGAGTTCGATACCGAGAATTCCCGACGCGCGTCGGAATTTCCCGAATGTCGCCTCTCCCACTACCGTATCGAATTTCGGTACTGATCTCCCGTATCTCGGATCCGAATAAAAAGCCGGGCCCCGGGACGGAGAGATCAGAATCCTTTTGACTCGGCAAGCCGCTCTGGTACCGCAGAGCTAAAATCGTACCGGAATACCGAGTCCGAGGCAGAAGCGTACTCTACCTCCGCTGAGATAATCTCAGCACTCCTTATTTTCGATTTTCCAGTCCAGAACACATTTCCGGTTTCGAGGTGAAAGAGTACTCCGCCTCTCCCGAGATATTCTCGGGAACCGGAATTCCGTCTTGCAACCACGCTCATATACGCATCAGCCAAAAGTGGGTGGAGCTCCGCCGCCTGCGCCGAGTTTTCGCGGCAGCCGGTGCGTTCCTAAGACTCAAACTTTCTAACTGCGGATGGCCGTGACACGCCGATCCACCCCGCGTTGCATTACATTCGCGTATGCGTGAATTACCGCCCGCTCCCTACAAGCGAATTATCACGCGCCGCCCGCTTTCTCTTCGATATATCAAAGAGAGCGACCGCTCTCTCCCGTCTCGTTGTTGCCGGCGCCGACTTTCGCGGCAAAAATACCGACCGCGTCACCGAGTCGCGTAAACACGACCGCGGCGAGATCTCACACCAATACACACGTTGACAGCGATATATATACACACGTCTTCGCGGCGATTTAAAGTCACGTGCGATCTCGACATATACATACATATAGTATATACGTCTATCAATCGGTTATTTATAAACGCACCTTTGTAATCGCCGGCGATTTAAAAGACCGTACGCGACATTCTTACACACGATATACGATCGAATCGGCGTACACATACACCCACACACACACCCACACACACACATACACACACACACTTATATATATCAAACACACAATAAAATTTTATTATTTTTTATCTTTAATTTGGCGTTCTGTGTCTAACGAATTGTCCGCGCTCACAAAAGTGGCCGTTATAACATATATTGAACTCTTGATCCCATCTCTATTATAATATTACATTTTTCAGTTAAAGGACCCCGCACATAATACATAGGATTTTGGCTCTCAGTGGAATTGGCTGAATTTTTGATATGTTGTAGTTTAAGACATTCTGATCAATGTCAAATGGCCCAAATAAACAGTTTCGCCCTCCGACTTTCTGGAAGATCGTTTACGACCGTAGTCCTACAGTTCGAAATAATGATCTCATTTTTCCGAATATTCCAGAAAGTCGAAGGGATAAAACAGCGCTTGCGGGGCCGTACCCTCTCATTCGTATTGAAACTGACCGCGCTTACACATCGTCGATTTTCGTCACGCGTTTCACTTTTTCTTGAAGCTCCGCTTTTCTGTCGGGCTCGACAACTTGCGTACGTTGCAATCCGCGGGATCCGCACACCTCGCGTTGCACAAAAGTCAATTTAAAAGTGTTGTACATAGTTTGTAAATATACTTTTCTGTAGTGTTCGTCGAAAATCAGTGTAGTGTTCTTTCTCTAATTGCCCTCCCGCTCACTATCACTTTACTCGCGACTCACGCTCGACTTCGCACATTTCTGCTCTTTCGAGCCGCAGTATTGCAGCAGCAACCGGCGTCCGCGATTGTCGTAGTACCCTCGGTGATCCAGTGACAGTGTTGTGAGTGATCTGGAAAGGACATGGAGGCATTAGTAAGAGCGTAATACGAACTCTATGGGCGCATCGCCCGCTCGATGGAAACCCTCTCAAAGGCCGGAGCCGCCAAGCTGTCCGTCCCTCTCGTCCAGGCGTCCTAGAAAGTCCTGGACGAAAAATGGGCCAAATTCGATAACAACCACGATAGCCTCCAAACCGAATATAGCCAGGAGATCGGGAAGCATAAATACACTATTAGGGATTTCATGAATACAGCGGAAATGACCTATATCTAGCGACGCGCCGAACTGGCCGAGCTTGAACAAAAGCTCTCCAGCCAACTGAACCCACCAAAGCTGGCCCGAGGAGAATCCGCTGCGGCTCGTCACATCCTGCCTCGTATCCAGTTTCTACAATTCTCCGGGTGGTTCGAGGATTGGCCGGCTTTCCGCGATCTGTTCCGGTCAATCGTCGTCGATGAGGCTACCCTGTCATAGGTAGAGAAGTTACATTACCTCAAGACCAGCGTTAAGAGCTGAGCAGCTCATACGCAATTTACCTGCAACGGAGGATAATTTCGACCGCGCTTGGACGACCCTGAAGGAGCACTTCGAGAATAAGCGGCTGCTCGTCCGCTCTTACCTCGCCGCTTTCACCGCGCTCCCTCGCATGAAAACCGATGCCGTCGCTGACCTACGTTAAATCTTCCACGGGGTGATCTCCACAGTCGGTGCGCTCGAGAGGATCGATCGCCTGATTTCTTCCGGCACGGAAAGATCTCGGATCTCTTTGTGCATCTTGTGAAACGCCTAGATCCTAAGACTCGGCGCGAGTGGGAGAATTCACTCGGCAAATCCTCGGAGCCGCCGTCGTACGAGGACCTCCGCGAGTTCCTCCAGGAGTAGTTGATGACCCAGGAAGCGCTTTGCTCGGTATCTAGTGAGTCTCCTGGAAAATCTGCCCGTAAGCAAGGCCACTCCGCTTGTGCCAACCACGCGACGACTCGAGGCACGGAATCATCCCGGACCTGCCCGCTCTGCAAGAAAGAGCATTATTTGGCGATCTGCAATACCTATAAGAAGAAGACATCTCAGGAGCGGCGCGAGGCCGTGACCACTCATCAGCGCTGCTGGAACTGCCTAGGACGGCACCTCCTCGGTGAGTTCTACAACAAAGACTTGCTCCAAGTGCTCAGGCCATCATCATTCGACCCTCCACGAGACCTTAACGACCGCTGCGCTGACGACTTCTGAGGTCAGTTCATCGCCGTCGATCAATGTTGCCAAGCGTCCAGCCGAGTGTACTCCAGTCTTGCTCGCGACCGCTCGTGTCACCGTGATGGATCGATCGGGAGAGCGCCACGTAGTCCGTGCCCTAGTGGATTCTGGGTCGTAAACCTCACTCATCGCTGAGTTCCTAGCTCAGCGACTACTTTGCCACGGACCCCCACATCCGTGGTCATCTTCGGAGTCGGCTGCATTCAAACTGGGTTTTCGCGAGGACGCATCTCGGTCACGGTCGCCGTGCGCACCGACGACTTCACCATAACCACGTCCGCTCTGGTGTTGCCGCGCTTGACCTCTTATAGCGGCAACATAAAATGTGGCTCCCGCTCGTTGCGCCACGTAGAAGGTCTCGACCTCGCCGACCCCGATTACTTCCGCTCGGATGCTGTAGAGTTACTCCTGGGCATGGTGGAAGTATATAAGGTGAAGCATTCCGGTGGATGCGCAGTCGTCCGAAAGTAGTGGGAAAGTCGTCAACCAATTAGATTTCACCCATTCGGCAAAATAATATATTTGATACTGCCATATGTATATTGCTGGCAATGAGCGTTAAATATTCAGGACCGGCCTCACCATCTCCGATTAACTCAATCGGCCAATTAAATTATATCTTTGTCTCTTTTTAAGAACGTATATACGTAGCTAAAAAGAAACAAAGATATAGTTTAATCGGCCGATTGAGTTAATCGGAGATGGTGAGACCGGCCCTAAGTGTTGGAGTGTTATATTAAAGTGTTATTTCGACATTAACATCATGCCAAATTGATTTGTAAAAAATTGCAAAAATCGTTATAGTTTATATTAATATTTATGAATACACATTTTTACTTCCAATATAAATACTGTGTTTTTATTTCTAATTAGTCATTCACGTTTGAAATACGCGCGTTGCCAAATGGGTGACATTTGATTGGTTGAAATTTCGGTATGCCGCCATTATGCGTAATACTTCACCTTTTATCTTTCCACCATGCTCCTGGGAACGGACACTTACGCGACCATAGTGCTGCCGGATCTCCGCCAGGGAACCCCCTTAGAGCCTATTGCGAAGCATACCCGATTTGACTGGATCATTCTAGGCTCGGTGGGTGCTGGCCACACCGCCGTCTCCGCGACGTCTCTCCAGTGCTCTCCTACTGAAGCCCTGACGAATGCTGTGCGGCGTTTCTGGAAGAACCGCCCCACGCTCCCGTACTCTGAACTGCCGACGAACAGGACTGTGAGAACAACTCCCGTACGCATCGTCGTCTTCCTAGCGGCCGCTACTAGGTATGGCTGCCCGTGCGGTCCAAGCTGCCGGATCTCTCCTCCACGCGCTATGTGGCGTCCCGAATGCTCGAGGTGGTGACGCGACGCTTCAAGCGCGATCCCTCCTTTCAGCAACTATACACGGTGTTCATGGACGAATATCTTGCCCTTGACCCTGTGTGGCGATATGGGCCGAAACAATGGCGTATCATATAGTTACCAAATGGGCGCAAAAGTTTTGACGAGCCTAGCTACAGCGAGCAGTAAAGTAGGTTAAATATATGTATACATAAATCGAAAAAATTCTTATATATAAAGTTTCATATATACATATATATATAACTTTATATCGATTCTCAAAAATTAAAAAAGAAAAAATTTGCGCGAGTGATTAACAATACCCTTCTTTCTTGAAAATAGATACTTTATTGAAAGCGTACTGGCCAAGCATGCGCGAAAAACCCGGCCCATATCGCCACAGTGCCTTGACCACATGTCCCTATTCACCGAGGGAGCGTCATTCACGGAAGCCCCTCCGTGCTACCTCCCACACTACAGGGTACTCTGAAAACACCACTCTAAAAACTTATCTTTTTAAAAAGGTAAAAAAATGCGCCAAGTATATGCACGCCAGTAACAAATTAAAGTTGCAAACCCATATAGAGTCGTACTAAGAAAGTAAAAAGTAATGATATTTAATAAAATTACGAGTGAAAATAGAAACATGTACTAGTAAAACATTAAAGTTCCAAACTCACATATATTTATAGACCTTGCTCCCGAAACACCCGGTTATATAGCTGAACCTCCTTTTGCGTTGTCCTTTTGAAAGTTGCAAACCTATGTAGAATCATATAATTATAGATCTCCTTTCACGCTAGAAGTTGCAAACCCGTGCAGAGAGAGAATTGTAATAAAAAAAGATAATACAAAACATAAAAAAACAAAATTTAAAATAAAAATTTAAAATTAAAAATTAATACAAATAAAAAAAATTAAAAAATGTTGGCGCTGCTAAATTAAACAATATACTACAGTTAATTTTAAAATTTAGCTACGCCAAGTTTTTTTAATTAAAATTTTTTAATTTTTTTTTTATGTTGCGAATTGTGTGATCGAGTAAAAGTGTATGGTCCATATTCTCAACCTTCTTTTATCAATAAAAGCGCGACAGTCAAGAGGCTCGCGCTGCTCTATTCGTGCGCCAATCCTCACCCGCGCTCTCTCGATCTCACGTCGCATCGCGAGCCTTGCGCGCACATCTTGAGGGTCGAAAAGTCGCAGTTGTTCGAACGCTTACGAGCAACTGTCCCGTGAGCAAACAAAAATTAGAAACAAATAATTTTGCCTGCGAGATGATCTCATTTCGCGGAACTTTCTAGAAGGTCGAAGGTATAAATCGAACCGCCCGGAGCCGCAGTTTGTCACTTTGTTCGTAGTTACTCGCTTAAGCACGTACTCGCTTTATTGTCGGACTTGTAAAAGACTTCCAAGCTTCTTTCGGACACGGAACCTTTATCCCGGAAGCATTGCTCGTCGAAGTTACGCTGTTTAATTCGTATTCTGCGCGTTTATCCGTTTTGCACTCACTTTTATTGTTGGACGGAGCATTATATACATAGCAAATACATAGTGTAAATAACTGTGAAATACGAGGCGCGTTTTTAAAATAAGTTTTAAGATACAAAAAAGTTCTTAACATATAAAAATTATTTATTATAGTCAAAAAACTTCTACAACTATACTTTATTTTTCTACATAATCACCATTGACTTCTACGCATTTTTGGTATCGCTTTAACAGCTTCCTAATTCCGTTGTTGTAGAAGTCCGACGCCTGTGACTTGAACCAATTAGTAACGCCGTTCTTTAATTCGTCGTCATTTTCAAACCGCTGCAATGCGAGCCATCTTTAAATGCATGAATAAGTGATAATCAGATGGTGCGAGATCGAAGCTATAAGGCAGGTGATCAAAAATTTCCCAGCCAAATCGTTCCAACAACTGAGTAGTTTGAGCTGCTGTGTGTGGTCGAGCGTTATCGTGCAAAAATATGATTTCATTGGATAACAAGCCACGTCTTTTGTGTTTAATAGCCTGTTTAAGTAGCAGTAGGGTTTCACAATACGTGGCAGCATTGACAGTCTTTCCGTGTTCCAGAAAATCAATCAACAAAATGCCTTTCTTATCCCAGAAAACAGTGGCCATGATTTTTTTTACAGTAGGTGTATGCTTAAACTTTTTTGCTTTTGGAGATGATGAGTGTCGCCATTGCATTGGTTATTGTTTTATTCGACATTTGTCTAAGAAATCCAGGTTTCATTTCCAGTGACGATGTATTCAAATAGCCCATCCCCTTCATTTTTAAAATGCTGGAAAAATTTTTGAGCTGAAGCCAGACGTTTCTGCTTGTGTGCATTGGTCAACATTTTCGGTACCCATCTGGCACACAATTTTTTGTAACCAAGTTTCTTTGTTACAATGTCAAATTACTGAGCGTGAAACGTTAGGAAATTGAGTAGATAGTTCAGAAATTGTAAACCGCCGATTTTCACGAATTTTTTCATTTACTTTTTCCACTAAATCATCTGTTATCACTGTCGGGCGACCGCTACGCTCTTCGTCATGAACATGAACATTTATTCGTCCTTGTTTAAACAAGCGACACCATTGTCTAACTTTACTATCACTTACAATATTTGGACCATAAACTTCACAAAGTTGCCTGTGAATTTCAGCAACACTATTGTTTTTTGCTAACAAAAAACATATTACAGCGCGAACCTCACAGTTGGCGGGATTATCTATCGTGGCGCTCATTTTGAATTGTTTACACACTACAACAATCACGTATCTAATGTTGATTGAATGGTTAATAGTTAGCTATTACGTCACATTTAAACATGGCGCATGTGCGATTCCGTTTCCTAGCAACGATCAACAGTAACTTTAAAACGGACCTTATTTTAAAAATGCGCCTTGTATAATCTAGTGTTCGTTAATCACTGTTCATTTTTTTCGTCGCACTCGCCCTCCCTTTCACGCACAGTCGCACACTATTTGCGAACTTCGGATTTGCACATTTTATTTGTATTAATTATTTATTCTTGGTTAATTTTTAATTTTTGCACAAATTTTTAATTTTTAATTTTTAATATTTTTGTTAATTTTTTATTTTCTTTTTTATGTTTTGTATTATTTTTTTTAAGCTGACTAAGTCGCTTATTAATCTAATCGACAAATATAAATGATCTGGCAAAGATTCATTTATTGACCTGATATTTATGATCTCGATTCTCTAGAACCCGTTAAACCGATTGTGAATGCGTTTTCGTAAACAATGCGATTATTCAGAATTTCTTTGTTGAGATTGTCATAATCGAAATTATTATTTACTTGAGAGCTTTCCTGCGCCAATTCTCTATAACCAGGAAGTTTGAATCAAGGTAAGATTCAATATCGTTCGATAGCATTTCAATAAAATTCGAAACATCGTTAATGTTGAAATCCAAATAATAATCGAGTTTATTTATTTCAAATTTTTCTCGCCAATTTTTAGTAGCAAGCAATCCATATCACAAGAGTAATCTTCGATGTTGTTCGTTAAAGGAGGATGGATAAAATCACCGGATTTTGGCCCAAGCGATGGAACCTTTTTTATGCATGTTTTCTTATATTTTTGGATGTGTTGAATTCAAATCAAACTTTACGTTATTTTCAAACTTACGTTATTTTCAAGGTGCACCGATGGGAAAATATTGAAAATCGCATTTAAATTGAAGTTCTCCTCTTAGCATGACCCTTCGTCGTACTTATTTGGAATTGTGCTTTGAACAGCTTGAGTTTGGTCACGATGAGATTTTCTGTAACATATTACGTATTCAAACATATTATCACTTACATGACGATATGATGATCTTGCTTTTTTAGCTAAGCTCACGCCACAAATGTTACAATCTTATCCATTCCAATCAAAAAAAAATGAAGAAATATATTATAACACCGCGCCGGAGTAATTATTGCCGGAAAATATGAAAAGATAAATCTAAGCGCTCTAATAAAAATAATTTTTTTTTTTAATAGAGCCGAATTTGACTGTAAGTCAGTCTAAATGTGAGAATAAAACTAATTTTTTCTGAAATATCCCAATAGTATCTTGTGTGGCAAGTGTGGAAAACAATGAATTACGTCGCGCGTGAAGTTGTAGCACAAGCCGAAGGCACGAGTACGAGTGTGAATGTATCTGTATCATAAGCTGAGGCGAATGCGACAACTTCAAGCGCGACGTAATTCGTTGTCTTCCGCACATGCCACATACAATATTTTTTGTAATGCTTGACTTTTAACACACACACACACACACACACGAGATGAGATAGCCGCCACGTTCACTTCAATGATCTTGGGTCATGCTAAGAACAGATCTGCAATTTAAATGCGATTTTCAATATTTTCCCATTGGTGTACCTTGAAAATAACGTTTGATTTGAATTCAGCAGATCCAAAAATATAAGAAAACATGCATAACAAAGGTTCCATCGCTTGGGCCAAAATCCGATGATTTTACCCATCCTCCTTTATCCGGACATTATATGTCTTCAGTATGTTCGTATTTCATCTTTAATTAATAGATTGCTCGGATGACGTCCAAATTGTCTCGCTTGTTGCTTGATGATAATCAACTAAAGTGTGTTTTCTCTTCATTGTTCGGTTCGATGGTAGATGCCAACTAAGGTTGGCAAATGGGTCACGTAAATTCTTCATTTTATTTTCATTGTTGTTTTAAACTGATTCATCGAAGCACTTTTTTTCGTTGTTCATCTTCGTCTTTAGTCCAACAACATCATTGGAGCAAGTCATTGAATTTTCGTTGGTTCTCATTCGTTGATTTTAATCGATTGATTCTAATTGGTTCTTTTTGGTATTTTTCGGAGTAAAATGTAGTTTAAGAGATCGCTTATAAGATTTGTTGATTTTCTTTTGACTTTCTCGTTCTGACTTTCTTCTTTTTTCCATTGGACCGGTGTTCTGTACACATCGTTTAGCGTTGAAATTTATCATACCCAATGAGAAAAGCAAAGTTGCACCGTAGATGTCATGTGCATGCTTTATTAAGAATTTATCGACTTGCATCGGCCCGGTTTTCAAAATTTGGATTTTAATGTTGTTAAAATAACCTTCTACGTAACTTGAAGTTGCGTGTGATGTACTATAATCCATCCCAACGCTGGTCCACAGGGGGAATTCTTTAGCATGCAACAAAAGTATATTGACGACTTCTAATAAAAAAATGGATTCAACTCTTTTCCATAACGTTGTATTTTTTTGGTCTTTGCAACTTGTTCATCGATTCAATCACCGATCTTACTGCTGTTTTGGTCCAATTCGTTACATTCGGTCATAACTTGAGCTTTTGGATGTTCAAGATCGTCAGCAATACCTTGTACGTCAAAATTCACTTTTATACCATAAATGAGTCTCTCCTTCTAGTTTTTTCTTGCATTCGTTGTTGTTAATACCTCCGAATAATCAATTTCTACATCTTAATGAGTTTGCAAACCCACAACACAGGTCAAATAAAAAATTTTCTAAAAATCGGAAAACGTTACACATTTTATCAATGCGATACAGTGAACATAAAATATTTTAATACAAATGTGACAAATAGACTTCAAGCAATTCCAACGGCACACGCAGCGATTAAATGAGCTGCGTCGACTCGAATTATCGGTTCTGATCTTTTTCTGACTTTAAAAGGTCTTAATATTGCGTTGAATGAATCATCAACGTACGATTTAATAGTTTGGTTATTGAAGGCAAGACCAATGCCACATAAAAGTGCACACAGAAGATCACAGACAACCTGCTTGGGCTTGGAGGCACCTATTGCTTCAGCCAAAGCTTAATGAACTCCGTGATATATTTCTTTGAGAGCATTTGATACACAGATATTGTAGTATTGTCGAAATTGATTACAGTCACACTATAAGAAGATATGACCAGACTTCTGATCGTTTCAATTTAGTCTTTGTACGACACTTCCTGTCAAATCGAGACTTATAAGTAGGGCCCGGATGTTTGGACGATTTCTCGGGTCGCGCGCGGAGCACCACTGCGTGCAGGAGACCCGACGCCCGCCGACCGCATCCGAATTGATGGTCGGCGGGCCTCGTGTCTCCTCGAGAAATGTTGCTACCTCACTTGCACACAGCGGTGCTCCGCGCGCAACCCGAGAAATCGCCCGAACATCCGGGCCCTACTTATAAGTGACTTCTTGTTTAACAGCTTGTTTATTCTTTATATGAATGGAATTGAGTTTGAATACTGCTTGAACAAATATGAAATGGTAGAGATCCGATATCGTGTATTAATCCAATATACTTGGGTATCAATAACATTTCCTTTGTCATTCGAACGAGATCTCGGCCATTTTCTTTTATTCCGAGCTCTGTATTAACTCCCTTTTTATGTGCTTGCCAAAGTACATCGCCACTGGCAAAATGAGTGGTTCGGTTTCATTAGGCCACATGATCTCCCTTACCTTTTTCGCCACTCACAAGTAACACTACCCAACTGATACTCACCGATTTGAATGAAACTTAACATACTTATTAAACACCGAAAAATATTAAATACGTGTTTTTTTGTTTCGGCTAAACACGCTTTTTAGGGGTAGAAAGCACCCCTCAACCCCTGGAGGTGGAAACAGTTATGGCTAATTATTTCTGAAACGATACATTTTCTGAAAAAAATGCTTAGGACCAAAGTTGTAGAGTTCAAAGTGATGCACTTGATGGCGACCTTGAAGTCGACCTTGAGATCGATTTTCAAGATCATTTGAAAATCATTTCATGTTTTTCAAAGGGAGTAGTTTACTTTTCATCCCGAGAATCGATAGAGCGTAAAATTTTACATTCAGAACGTTGGTGATTTGTAAATAAAACAAGCCTCTGCAATTTAAAATTGTTCATTGATCCAACCAATTAAGGCAAGATCAGTCAATAATTCGATCAATAAAGGAATTAAAAGTTAATTATTCATTCAAATAAGGCAAGATGTGATCGAGATCCAGCCAGTGAAGGCAAGATGTGAGCGAAATCCAGTCAGTAAAGGCAAAATATGGTCGAGATCCAGCCAGTGAAGGCAAGATGTGAGCGAAATCCAGCCAGTGAAGGCAAGATTTCATAATTTCTTTTCATAGTCTATGAGTATAAATTCCATGATAATTGGCATTATTCTTTATATTCATGGCAATAATGAGGAATAGCTTTATCTTCTATCGCAAAAAATGCTCCATACACAGAGAGTTAGTATACCACGCACATTTTATTACTGCAATGTTATTGCTGATTTTGCAGATAACCGCAATTGTTTAAACAGAAATCAACAGGCGTTTCACATCTATCTGGTTTTTCTTCAATATATCCACTTTTCCACCAGGCATATTTAATCATGTTTTGGAATCGGGGTGATGAGAATTGATTGTGGATTAATGATTGAATTTTGAGAATGTTATTCCTCAAATGTAGGTTAATATCATATTTGTATAAGAGAATTAAGTCCGAAAATTGTTTCAGGAAGTTTTTCCACGGTCTAAATACGTAGACATCCAATGGTTGAGTGAAGCCAGTTGTTCCCGCAGGAATTGTAAGGATTTTTACTTCTTTATTACCCTTGTCTATATTTTCAAATTTCTTTTCTGTTTGTCCTGACCAAGAGTCCAAACACAAAATAGACTTCTTGCCAGCATTAGGCAAGAAGACATCTTCAAACCATTTAATAACAATGTCGGATGTCAATTTTCCAGATTTTGTGGCAAAAACGAGGATATTATCTGCTTTGTACATTGACTTCTGTATTATCGGTCCGAAACGGCCACTTGTTTCTTGCAGAATTATTAATAAGGGGGATTTCAAGATACCATCGGCAGATATTAAAGGTTGTATTGTGGAACTGTGAGTCAAGGAATTCAAAGATTGAGCAAGACATTCCACTTTCAAAGAATCCTTTGAGGCTAATGTACAACCAGCATGTGTTTCCAAATTGAACCCTGATTGATATGAATTGTAAACGTTTGCTGTTCCTAGCAAGCCTATGTCTAGTTTAACTTGACTCACATAATTGGAAGATTGTTCCAATAGTTCTGCTTTATTTAAAATATGCGCTTGTGTCACGAATTTATTTATTTTTCTTGAAACAATACCATGTTGTATTTTAAAGTTGTGTATCCATTTTGATGAAGCCGTAAATAATTGAGAAGGCAAATGAACTACCTCTCTTGCTTTCAAGGCCCATCTCTTTAGATCTAAATCGTGAATGGGTAGATTTCGATCAGATGCACTGTTAAATTGTTCTAGAACGTATTGAGAGATATATAACAATTTATCGGTCCTTGACCCACCCTCAGCAACTTGTGCTTCCCATCGGTACAATTGTGTTACATTTATAACTTTCTTAAATCGGTTTTTAACTGATTCTATATTCCTTCTTTTCTTTTGTCCAGATCGCCAAAATTCAATTACTCTCTTCTTATAATCAATGTCTACAATTTCTCTGAATTTTGTATCGTCTTGCATAACTTCCGAAACATCTTCTGGGTTGCCTTCAACTAAAACAGCATCAGGAATCACACTAGCATCAGTACAGTTCAAAGTATCATAAGTCTCTTTAAATATATCAAAATTGATAGCGTCTTTTATCAAATCTGCAAGTTGAGAAGCGAATGATCTTTCTTTATCTGTTATTCTAGATTCTATATTGTACACTGGGTCCTCGAAAGTGAGGCATAATAACTTTAAAATATTTTTTGGGTTTAATGACATTATGAAATTTTACAGATTAACAATGCTTTAACAATATTATAACAGAGATTCAAAGTAAATTCATAGAAAGCAGAGTTTATGATTGTAAACCTAAATGAAATTAACACAAAAAATAGTCGTGGGAACAAATGATGGAAAAGTACTTGCAGTAAATTCCGAAATAATTTTGAAAACATTCACGAGAAATAGCAGTCGTAAGAACAATTGACGTAAAACTATAAACAATGAACACTCGCCCAAGATGTGAAAATGATAATTGAAGGTATATTCGAACGAAATTCACGAGCAAGATAGCTCATAGCAAATAAGTGATCAAGAAGTAATTTTGGAAAATGCTTGCTCAACGACAGTCGGGAAAATAATAATTGATCATATGTCCGAATGAAATCCTAATACAAAATAAAGAGTAAAAGATATTGTGGATAACTCCAGAGTAGCAATAAAAATTTTAAAAAATTTGAAAATTTCTAATATAGCATGAAGGTAATGTTTAACTTATAATTAGAGTGACATTTTATGTTTTCTTATCTTTACTTCTATTCTGAAGTTACTTACAAAACTTTTTTCTCCTTCTTATTTTTTCTATAAATTTGCGCCTATTTTCCCATTACGTCAGGTTTTTTTTCTTTTTTTAGGAAAATAACGCAACAAATCAATTCTGAAGACAGATTTAGAGTCAACGCATAAAATTACTGATTATAGATACAGGATGTGGTCAAAGTCCGGCAACGGCTAATTATTTCCAAATTTAATTGACCTTGAAAATCGACCTCAAGGTCGACTTCAAGGTCGCCATCAAGTGCATCACTTTGAACTCTACAACTTTGGTCCTAAGCACTTTTTTCAGAAAATGTATCGTTTCAGAAATAATTAGCCATAACTGTTTCCACCTCCAGGGGTTGAGGGGTGCTTTCTACCCCTAAAAAGCGTGTTTAGCCGAAACAGAAAAACACGTATTTAATATTTTTCGGTGTTTAATAAGTATGTTAAGTTTCATTCAAATCGGTGAGTATCAGTTGGGTAGTGTTACATGTCAGAAGACCCTTCTGCTTTGAGTTTCTTTTATACTTTTTTTCGTCGTTTGCTTCAAAGGTCGTTTGACTGCTTCGTGATTTTCAGTATCTTGTGTTGTAATTTGAATTCTTAAATTCTCTCTCTCAACTCCAAATTGTTTTTAGCATATCTCCAAAAAATGTTACAGTACTTCTTGGATTTACACGATCATTATTTTGATTATATATAGTATATACATATATCGTTCTGAGATAAAATTTCTTCAGCTCGTTTAAACACGAATGCGCACGGAAGTAGGTATTGTTTAAAAAATAAAATGGCAATTTTGTTTGTCCATATTTTTTACTTTAATTTTGCTTTCAAACTGCTCTCAATAATATCAGGCTTAATGTCATTCCACTATTGCTCAGTTAGGCTCAAATCAAACGTATCCAACAAACGATTTTCATTATTACTCAATTCAGAGTATGACTCGTCGCTATCAAACTTTCCAGATCTCATATAGATTTTTCTATGTTTGAATTATTGTTCTGGTCTAATTTTGACAGTATGGGCTTCTGCATACAGGATGCGGAAACGCTTGCCGCGCGGCAAGAAGTGAGGCTGTAATAAACTTACAGCTCTTACTAATCGTTAAAAAGCGGTACGTTGATTGGCTACCGCGTCGCCTCTTGTCGCGTGGCAAACGTTTTCACGTCCTGTGTGCAGAAGACACATGAACACACCAATTTCCCGTCTGGCTATACTGAGGATGGAGTTCCGATCGCTGCACACATTTGTATAACAAGTTGCGGAACTCCATTTTCTGCCTAACGCAACAGATATTTCCCTCCATACTTTCGCTGACCAGGCCGGGAGGGGGGTGGGGGGTAAGTGTTCAATTTGAAAGTGTTGCATACATTTTTTGACAACTGGGATGCTCTCTTCTGGTGGCACGGCAATCCTGCGTGGCATAATGTCATATCTGTAAAGCAAAGCATTTATTTTTATTGTACTTATATAAAATATTATATATTTTACATGAAAACAAAGTAACATTAGGAGACACGGCAGTGTCTCGCGCCAAATTTACGCACAGTGACAGCGAGGCACTCCGTATCTATACGCGAGTCAGACATTGAGATTATTTTCATATCATCAGATTTCATATATTTGGTGATCATGCTTTATCACGTACTTAGGTTTTTATTAGCGTGCAATTTATCTTTAACCGTTTCGCGATCTTCCAAAATCATTTGTTACCATTGAATAAGCATATGATAAAACATGATTGCCAAATACTTTTTTTAACTTCTATCGTTATTTTTGTGGCGTTTTCTTTCAATTTAACACAAAATTTATTCGCATATTTTTATTCAATATTTTGTTGCCTCATAACGAAAACTATGACGAGGTTTATTAATATACACTTATAAATAATATTATAATGACACATGAATCTTACCGAACGAATCAAAACATATACTAATTTTAAAGGAAGGATTTATATTATACTTTACATTTTGTGTGATTACGATGTTTTACTGTTGCCACCTTATGTGCTATATTAATTAATCTGAATACTATTCTGACCATGTATACTACAAAATAGATTCGTAACTACTTATTTGTTATGCTACTATTTTACTATTTGTTTCATAATAATAACTACTTCTTGTTACGCTGTCATTCTACTATTTCTTTTATAAATTGTGACGGAATTTTCTCTTAATAATAAAAGAAACGAAGCAAAGGAAGCAAAGGAGTTGCCGTCAGCAAAAAAGGAGTTTGATGAACGTGCGTAAGAAATTAGGATGTAGGTTGTTCCGCGCGTGCCGCAGCAGAACACCAGCCGAGAGATACGCGAAATTTCTGTGCGCCAGACGCGGTCTTTCACGCGTCAATCCGCGAGAAACCAATCAAACGCAAAATTTTGGCCGAGAATTCAGCTACGGGCCGATTAGCTTTCTTAATGGTAAAGGGACAGGGTGGAGTTGCCGCGAAATTATTCTAACCAAAAATATTAAAAAGCGCGAGAGAAGACAAGAACAAGACCGATAATTTTACGTAACGAGACACTTAGATCAAATAAAAAACGCGAGGTAAAGTTAACAAAATGATAATAGAAAATTACAAAAATAGAATAAAGAAAATTAGTTGAACAATAGAATCAATAATAGAACAGAAACCAATAAAGAAAAGTAAAGTAACATAAAAATTGTTATCCGTAATTACAATTAAAATATATCAAAAAAAATACCGTAATAACGCTAATCAATATTAAACTGGCAAATAGATTAGCACTTAAAGAACGACAACAGCTGCGGGATTGCAAACAACAATAGCGAATAATATTAGGTTGCCGGGATGTACGACAACGACACTCTAAAATATACTCTTGCTCCGTGCGAGTCGGATGCAAAAACGAGAAAGATTTTCGCCAATACAAAATACGCAATTAGAAAGAGCGACGCTATCGCGAAAATGATTTTACATAAAACACAGCGCGACGGGGAAGCCGCATGCGCGATCTATGTTGGCGAAATCGATATCCGACTGGCGGACAAAGGTACCGCGTGTACTTTCTCTCTCGCTCTCGCGCTTGCCAGTGGTCGCGAGTTACGCATGTTCTTTTTAACAATGGGATTATCGCTTGTATTCACATTCGCGCTCACACGACAAACGACACTTTACTCACGCAAGTAATACATGCCGGCTATGGCCGGTTACAACGACGACAATATTAACAAGACGGAAGACGCAATCACACAACTACGCAATAACGCGAAATTGCGACACGCAATATCCGGAGAGACGATAGTGGTACATAATAGAATTAACGGACTGACGGTCTCGAAAGCTCGCGTCGCTTAAGGGAATCCAAAACGTGGTCGAAATTTTCCAGTTTCTTCCAAGTTTTATGAAATTTTCCAGAGTTTCGTCCGAGTTGTCTGAAATTTTCCAGAGTTTCTTCTAAGTTTCTCGAAATCATCGAAGTTTCGTCCAAGAGTTTTCTCGAAATTTTTCAGTCTCGTCCAAGTTTCGAGAAAATTTCAAGAATGGTTGATATATCATCGAAAGATGATAGGGGATGAGAAGTGGGAAGTGGAGGATTAATGGGGTCGCAATCCGAGTCGATGCCACCGATCCCCACTCCCCTCTCATCTAAGGTTCGGAAGTTACGGTGAGTCGAAGTTTCGATTTTTGCGAGGACCCGGGGAACGGTCGGAGAACGGGGCGGAGATACCCCCGGTACCATCTTCCCTCTTCTTCGATCCCCTGAAAGTCGCGAACATCCGTAAAACCCGGATACGAGCGGGCCGGGCGCGGCCGGGGGTCCAGAGAGGCAAAACCCCTCGGTGGGGGGTTGGGGCGAAGCCCCCCACTCTCGCGTTGTACTTAAGAAATTTTAAAATCAAACTACTCGAAGACGGCGCAAGATTCCAACACTTTGCAAACACTATGGTAAATGGGGCGCCGAGTCCTCGAAATAATGATAATAACACTTGGTTCCCGGACGTACCGTCTACGAGATACGGACTGTTGAAAATTCAGAAAAGCGTAATCGATAGCACGGCGAAACCAGAGAATCCCGAGAGGCTCTTTACGTCACCCCCGACTCGACACAACCGGCAATCATCATCCCGATCCATCCATCCATCCATCCATGCCGCGCGACTCTGAGAAATTGGGAAAATTGTCGACACGTATCTTTGTCTTTGAAACGATTCAAGTTTCAGAGGTGTCGGCGACTCGGATGATTTACGGAAATTAGATAGACTGGAGAATCGAGACCGACGGAGAAGAACACATACGTACTCTCGCTCGACACTTGTAACCATCCGACACTCGTATCTTAATAATTTAAAGATTTACAAAGTCACGCGCAAACTATTCGCAACACCACGGGGGGATTCGGGGGGGCAAAGCCCCCAGTCCACGGGCGCAAGGCAGGGATGGGGATGTAGGAGGAAATAGCGGACTCCCTTCCCCCGCCTATGACGTAGCAACTCGGGAGAATATAAAAGTAGAAGCGGTATTATTATCTTAATCAAATTTTCGAAACGTTATACTCCCTCGGTTGCAAAGTAGAATCTAGAGTTTTGCGAACTCAACCACCAAGTACTAGTACCACCACCTTACCAACAACACCAACTAGAACAACACGAACGTCACCGCCGCGAGAGAAACTTGTACCAGCAACATGATTCCTACATATATATCCGTGCGATCGATCGGACGATTCCCCCTTTGAGAGTTTCAACAGGCATAATTACATATATCTCCAGCTACAACTGTGTACGCGATATGTATGAAATTGTTGCCGCGGGCTAAAGAGTATGTGTCTGTCTGTCTGTCTGTCTGTCTGTTACTCTCGACGGCAAAGTTTTATAGAATTATAATTTGTCGTTTTTCGCGTTATAACTACCACCGATATCGGGGACGTAACATTATTATGAAATACCTGTACGATTGTTGGACTTAGCAACTCGGGAGAATATCGGCAGAGTGGATGCTGCAGCAGCGGCGGCAGCGGTATTATCTCGATCAAAATATCTAAACATATTATACTCCTCGCTCGCAAAGTATAATCTAAAGTTTCGCGAATTCTAATAACCAACCGGATAATTTTTATAACAATACATGCGCTATAACGCTAGATGAATCAGAAACATATCGATACACAATTATTATTAATCTACTTAATATGATATATATATATATATCGTTTGACTCGTATATCAATATATACGTCGGGATTGTCTTAAAAAGTCAAATATGAATCTTTCAATGTCATAGATTATATAACTAGTTGCGCAGGATCTAGACGCAATTCTATATCCGCTTCAATCGATACAAGGCCGTATACAAACAACAGCAGCTCAAGAACCTCGTTATAACATCTCTAAATTTCAATATTTTTTCTTTAAAAAGTCAAAAATAAATCTCTCAATATTATAAATTATATAACTAGTGGCGCAGGATATATACGCAACTATATATCCGCTCCAATCGATACAAGGCCGTGTACAGACAAACAGCTTCTCAAGAATCTCTTAACTCTTAACCTGCCGGCATTTTTTCATTAAAATAGTGGTTTTTTTCCTAAAAGTTTATATGTACAAATGTTTCGTATTATGATAGTTGATTATCAGAAACTGGAGTGATTTGTAAGGAACTGGTGATGTCGGGTTGTTCGAGATAGGAAGCAAAGCGAGTTATTTCTTATCAAGATAAATTTAGATGAGCGATCTTTATTACAAGTCGGTTGAGTACACTCTGTCGTCGGCAAGCACATCGAGAGATGTTCGAGGAACCGCGTCTGTTTTGATTTCGAGAGAGGGGACCTTTTTCCGTCGGTGAATGAGAGTACAGGTGTGTGAATGTTTGTGTTTTTGAGCGAGGTAAACTAAAGGCTAAGGCGACAATGTGTTGCCGGCGACGGTTGATAATGCATAGTAAAATATAGGAAGTTACAGAATATGTACGAGGGGTGTATGATAAGTACCCGTGTTAGGGAAGAAAACGCATTTAAAAAAATTTTTTTTTATTTATTTTTCAACATAGTCTCCTTTTAGTTCAATACATTTAGTCCAGCGATATTCCAACTTTTTTAAGCCATTCAAAAAATATGATTTTTCGAACTCCGCAAAATAGGCCTCTGTTTCCGCGATAACTTCTTCGTTTGACGTGAACCGCTTTCCGCCAAGCCATTTTTTCATGTTTGGAAACAAAAAAAAGTCACAGGGGGCCAAATCGGGGGAATATGGAGGATGAGGTAGCAATTCATAGCGTAATTCGACCAGTTTTGCTGTAGCGATTGCGGACGAGTGAGCTGGTGCGTTGTCGTGGTGAAAGAGCACTTTCTTCTTCGCCAAATAGGGCCGTTTTCTTCTCAATTCAGCGTCGAATCGGCCCAATAAATCAGCATAGTACTGCCCCGTAATTGTCCTTCCCTTCTCCAAATAGTCGGTGAAGATGATGCCTCGCGAATCCCAAAAAACGGTGGCCATGACCTTTCCGGCCGATGGAACCGTTTTTGCCTTCTTTGGAGCAGGTTCGCCGGGTGAAGTCCACTGTTTAGACCGTTCTTTCGATTCTGGCGTGAAGTGATGGATCCATGTTTCGTCAATAGTTATGAAACGCCGCAGAAACTCTTTCGGATTGCGCTTAAACATGTCCAAACAGTACTCTGAAGTTGTCATGCGGTTCCGTTTTTGTTCCACTGTGAGCAAACGCGGCACCCATCTCGCCGATAGCTTTCTCATGCCTAATTTTTCGTGTAAGATATTTTGTACGCGTTCAATTGAGATGCCTACAATGTTAGCAATCTCTCTGATCTTCACTCGGCGGTCTGTTAACACGATATCATGGATTTTGTTGACCATATCCTCCGTAGTCACCACAATGAGCCCAGGACGGCCTGGGCGCTCTTCATCAAAAACGGATGTTCGGCCTCGCTTGAATTCATTAAACCAATATCTGATGGTAGTCATCGAAGGTGCATGATCCTTATAAACGGCATGCAACTGCATTTTGATTTCCTCACACGTCTTCCCATCCAAAAAAAGGAATCGAATCACTGACCGATATTGCTCTTTTTCCATGATTGCAAACAAATACAAACTTGCCCACTTTCAACAGCTTTAAAACAAAATCTATTCGATAAATATGTCTGAAATTTTGACTGGCGACAGTTGAAAGATGAAATTAAACAATAGTATACAGATTTTGAGTCAGTGGCGCTATCAGTCGTTAAACACGGGTACTTATCATACACCCCTCGTATATATAAGAGAAACTCAAAAACAGAGTGAAATCGAATAAAATTAGAGTCATTACAGTTTTGTCGAAACAACAAATAACATACACATCGTGTAGAATTTTGAGATTTCTTCAGAGCCACAAAAGTGGCTTTCCCGGCAGGGAATAGACAGCCATATATAAATTTCTTTTTCTCAAAAATAAGTGTATCTGAGGGTTTTCGGTGTCGCTATGATTTTAATTCTGAACATAGATTTATGAAATTTTGAGTCTAGAAATAACAATGAATAGTAATAACAACATATTTGAATATAAACGTATACGCTCATGCAGAGAACTTTTCATTAGTATTACTCAGAGCAAACGTGGACGTAGAAAGTTTGTAGCTCCTTTTTGGTTTTTTGTTTGTTTTTAATTTTTTAAATTTTTTTACTTATTTTATAATTAAAAAACAATTTTTTGTGTTTTTTAATATTTATATTTTTTTATAAACATTTTATGATATTAATTTTGTTATTTTGAATTTTATTAATAAATTTAACATTAAAAATATCATAAACTTATTAGCACATTTAAGAGCCACAAAAGTGGCTTTCCCGGCAGTCTAAGAGTTAATAATATCTCTAAATTTAAATATTTTGCCTTAAAAAGTCAAAATTGAAACTTTACATATTGAATATTATATAACTAGTTGCGCAGGATCTATACGCAACTATATATCTACTCTAATAGATACAAGGCCGTAGGAATTGAGAATGGCCGCCGAGGTAGTGACAGGCGGAACGTAGTGCTCCGTGTTGGGATGGGAAAATGGTGGTTGTTGGGTGAGAGGGAGGAGAAGGAAATAAGAGGCGGATAGAGGAACACAGGAGGAGTTGAGGGAGTTGTTGGAGAGCTTGAGAACGAAGAAGAAAGGATTCTGTGGAAGGTGGAAAAATATGGAGCAGCGTGAAGAAAGGACGAGGAGACGTGATGTGGAAGAAGAGAAAGAAGAGATGAGAGAGAGGGCGCTGGACAGCACGGAGAGGCTTAGATGAGAGAAAGGATAGATGGAGAGGGCGCCACGGAGGTTGCTGCAGGAAGAGAGTGGGTCGAGCGGTTTAGATGGAGACAGCGAAGGAAGAGGGATACGAGAGAAGAAGTTGGTTGTGAAAGAGGGCGCCACGGTATGATCGACACGTGCAGGGTCGATAGCGATCCAGCTGACAAATACGTCGGAAGATTGGAAGAAGGTTAGAAAGCCGGGGAAAATGTGAGATAAGGGAGATAAAGAGGAAAGGACGCTGACAAGGTGGATAAAGATAAGGAAGGAAATGGAGGCGAAGGAGGGGATAAAGGAGTTAAAGGAATTGAAGGAGTTAGTGATAAGGATAGTGGAGATTTTGGAAGAATAGTCAGGAAGGAGGTTAGAAGGGTGGAGAGAGAAGCAAGGAGCTGCGGAGAGAAGGGAAGAGGAGAGAAAGAATAGGACATATGTAGAAAGGGAAGGAGAGGCGGAAGGAAGGAAGGAAGTACAGGGAGAGAGGACAGAGAAGACAGAAGAGATACAGAAAGCGGAGAGGGAGATGGAGAAGGGAAAAGAGAAGAAAGTGGCTGACGAGGACGAGGAGAGGGATAGGAGGAAGGAAGACAGGCGGAGAGAGGACAAGAGGATGGAAGAGCAGAAGTTGGATAGAGAGGGGGAGAGATACAAGGCAGAGTGATGATGAGAAGAGGGGAGAGCGAGAGGCGTTAAAGGAGAAACCACTGGATGGAGACCATATGAAGAAAGATGAGGAAGAAAAGGAGGAAAGTTTAAGTAATTGGGGCACGAAGGCTGAGGATACAATTGAGGAAGGATCAAGTCATGAAAGAAGGAAAGTGAAGAAAGAAGATGAAGGCAAGAGGGAAGGAAGAAAGAAGGCGGGTGAGGCCGAAGAGAGAGAGGAAGACGTGGAACTAAGGGGATGCGATGATGGGGAGTTAGAGAGCAGGGAAGGGAAAGAAGGAAGAAAGTGAAGAGGAGGAGAAGAGGAGAGCGAGGAAGAGGAATGGTGGAAGATAGTAAAAAAAGAGGAGGACAAGAAAGCGCCAGGGAGGAATGCATACGGAATGAGAAGAAAGGAAGCGAAAGAGAGGGAGGTCTGCAGCAAGAGGAGGGGAGTAGGAGAGAAGAGGAGAGAAAAAGGAGGATAAAGAGAAAGAGAAAGGAGGCGGCAAGAACAGCGAGATGACGATGACAGGAGGAAGGGAGAGGTTAAGGAGAAGGAGAGAAGATGATGCAGAGGGAGAGGTATAATACAAGGAGAATGATAATGTTTCTGTTTCTGATTTTTGTTTAGTATCTGAAAGGTAAATGACAGGGGGCTCGATGGGGAAGGAATATATGTTGGAGGAGTCGGAACAGGACAGGAGAAAAGAGAGAAGTGGAATAGGAAGGAAGAATGAATCGGGGCGAGAGGAAAGAGAAGGAGGAGAGAAGTTGGAATAGCTTGTATTGTTATTATTTTTGTTTTTTTGGTATATATATTGTGAGGTCGCAAATGGCCAGGTACGGGGAGAGTTTAGGAGGTTGTAAAAGGTTGGAGAACGCTCCTTTGAAAAGCGCCTTTATAACCCTGCGGGGAATAAATACCCAATACATAGATACAAGGCCGTATACAAATAAAAGCAACTCAAAAACATCATTATAACATTGCAAATTTTTGTATTCTGACCTATTTTGGTCGAATTTTGAAATAATTTGATTGGACATTAAATTGTGGCATATACAACTTGAATCTTACAAATTATACAAGATATAATATTGTAGATTCAGTTAATTACTTATTTTGATTGTTAGATGTATAAAATTTAGTTTTGCGATACATGTAATTTTAGAATATAGACCTATATCGGTCGAATAATTAATTACTTGGATTTGGCATTTGCTGATAGTATATAACAATTATACTATACTATTTATACAAGATACTGCATTGGGGATTTAGTATCTTACTTATATCGATAAGTAATCATTTATTTAGTCTCTACCATGGTGTAAGTATATAAGGTGAAGCATTCCGGTGGATGCGCAGTTGTCCGAAAGTAGTGGGAAAGTGGTCAACCAATTAGATTTCACCCATTCGGCAAAATTATATGATTGATATATATGTATATTGCTGGCAATGAGCGTTAAATATTAAGGGCCGGTTTCACCATCTCCGATTAACTCAATCGGCCGATTAAACTATATCTTTGTCGGATATCGAATGTCGGTCGGTTATAGATCGTCCGACGAGTGGATTGGAGTGAACTTGTTTCTTTGTTTGAATTTTCAGTCGTGTGTGAAAAAAAAATAAATAAATAAAAAGCCGGAGCCCCGTCAGCCGGCCCACGAACGACAGTCGGTCGACGGACGTTGCCCGACTCGAACCGCGTGGAGGTGGGGCCGGACTTGCTCGAGTCATCATTCACATACGCATTCGCTCGCTATGTACAAAACACAGACACACACACACACACACACAGGCACACGCAAACTATTTACAGTACAGAGAGGAAAAAGAATAAACTATTTACATAAAGAGCGCCAACTATTTACAAAGGAAAAAAAAAAAAAACTAACGCAGTAAATTGCGGAGCTTCTGCAGCTCCTCCTTGTGCCGCTTCTTAAAGGCCGCCGACGCTTCTCCCGCGGCCAATTGCGCTAGTCGCCCAATAGATCGCGCACGCGGTAATGCCCGAAAAGGCCGAGGTTGCCCTTGCGGAACAGCGACCAAGTTTTAAAATTGGTCGCATTAGATATCCGCAGCGCGTGACCTCGTCATGGTCGGGCGTGAAACACGCCTGCCGCACGATCTTGGTTTTTGCCGATTTTGCCGGCCTCTCGCCTCGCGTTGCCAGGCTCGACGACTCGGACGGCGCCCACGACGAGGTCAACGGTGTGTCCTCGCTCCGCTGTGTTTCGCTCTCCGCGACGGTCGGTGCGGGCCGCTTGCGACCGAGGATGGGCGACGGCGGTGGCGGCGGCGGCAGCGTCGCGTCGCGCGACGTTCCCGCGACAGGCTCGCGTAGCACGTTCCACCTACGCGAGCACGACGGTGCTGGTGTTGGTGGTGTTGGCGGTGCTGGGGCCGCTCCTGGCAGCTGCGGCCATGCCGGCGATAGCGGCGAGGGTGGCTGCGACGGCGGTGGTGGTGTCACGCGCGGCGTAATCCACCGCGACATCTCCTGCGGTGTTGGCTGCGGTGTCGGCCGCTGCTGAGGTATGCGCGGACGCGCGCGATGCCCTCTCGCCGACGCGGACGGACGAGGACGGTGCGACGGCGAAGACGCGGACGAGGAGGACGACGATGTGGAGGATCTTGCGCGCTTCTTGCGCCTCCTCCTGTCCCTCTCTCTAGCCTCCTTCGCCTCTCGCGCCTCACGCGCCTGTCTCGCGCGGCCCGCCTGCTTCGCGGCGAGTTTCCCCAACCGCATTGCTTCTCTCGCGCCCTCCACCGTCACGTTCGGTCGCGACTTCGCGTTGTCGCGCGCGACGACTACCCAGTGGTTGAGCTGGGTCTAGGCGGAGAGGAAGCGGAACGGGAACACGTCGAACGATTCGACCGCGGCGCGCAGTCGTCGCTCCACCTCCTCCCCGTCCCGAGGCCAGCGGAGGCTGGCGCAAACCACGTTGGCCATGGTGGTTTCCGGCCTGGTCGTCATCGCGCGCAACACCACGTCGGCCGTCACGGTCTTAATGATTTTGACCGTACAATTTACCACACGGTCGGCGTACATGGCCAAAAATTTGGCCATTCCGAACGTCGACGCCCGGCCACCCTCCGTCGCCGCGTTCGCGAGCTCGCTCACCAGCTGCGCCTGATCCAGGCCGTTCTGTGCCGGCTGGCTCAGGCCGCAGCACCGCGTGTACCCCCACGCGGCCACGCACACTTCGAGATACACGGCGGCGTGCTCGGGCGCGTTCATCCCGCGCGGCATGAGTCGCTGTATCTGCGCGACGTGCCGCACCGCCTCGGACACGTCATTTGGCAGACGCGAGGCGTGGAGGGGCACGTAATCGTCGTCCCACTCCGCGTTCGCGCCCAACTCGGCGCACGAACGAAGACGCGCGACCCCGGCTTGGAGCGACGCGGCCTCGCTCCCACCCGCGAACACCGTTCGCATGAGGCCGTAATTGTAGCGGGTGCTACGGCCGTGCGCGAAATATAGCAGGCGGAGTTCGGCGCGCGCCACCTGCGTGATCGCGTGGCGCTGCGGCCACGCGAGATTATCGGTGTAAAAATCTGCGTCGTGGACGCAGCGCCTGATGGTGCCGAGGTCCGCCCCGACCGTCTGGTCGAAGTGCTCCGGCCACCTCGACACGCGCGTGATTAGCCGACGCGCGAGCAGTTCGCTCAGCACGAGCGTCGGCTCGCCGGCCGCGAAAACCCGCAGTCGCTCGACGGTGGCGGCGATGGACTCGTGTCGCGTCGAGTCCATCGTCGTCACCTCCTCGATGCGGAGCGCGTGGCCGCGTCGCGCGTAATTCAGCGCGTACGCGCTTATGTCGCGCACATATTGGCGCGCGTCGTCTCGGAGCTGTTTAAATTTCTTCCCCCCACCCTCGGCATAATAGCCGCCGGCCACCAGGTAGGAAGGCAGATATCCAGAGTCGCCCGGCCGCGACATTTTCGCCGACGCGTTGTAACATTGCGCGAATGTGATCGCGTGCTCCTCGCGTGGCGGCGACGCGTGTCGGCAAAAGTAGCCGAGGTCGGCCAAATGTCCCGCGCGAAAGCGGTCCATCTTATCGTCCAAGCGGACGCATCCGCGAAACATCGCCGCGAGCGATTCGTAGTCGCGGCGGACGCGCCCGCTCAGGCGAATCAGCAGCGCCTGGTCCGCTGCCTCGCACCGCAGTGTGTCGGCGCGGTGTACTTGCACGACGTCCACGTGGGGGTGATCCACGTGGACGATGCGCGAAAGGAGCGCGCGCGCGGGCTCCTTTGCCAAGCGCAACCCGTGCTGCGCGACGTAGAAGCGCGCGTACGCAATGCCGCACGTCTCGCGCAGATCTCGCGACTCGATGGTCGCGGTGAGATTGCGAGCGAATCGCGCGAAGTCGGCCTGAAAAATGGGGAAGTTACGCTCGACGTCGTGTCGAGCGTAACTTGCCCCGCCGCGGGCGGTTTCGCAGTCCGCGTCTAGAAGCGCGGCTGCGCGCAACACCACCTGTCGCACGAATGATTTAGTGCACGTGCCGAGGCGGCCCTCCTCGTGCTCGGTCGCGCGTTGCGTCACGTCGCGCAAAAATGCCGACTCCTCGTATTGGAAAACGACGAATAATATACGACGCCATGGATGGCCCGTCAGCGCCAATCCATGGCGTCGATGCTCCTCCGACAGAGCTGGAAACTGCGCTCGCGCCTTTAAGTATCGCGTCAGTTCAACGTTCTCGCAGCGCGATATTCGCGCCGGACGCGTGAACAGCGAGGCGCCCACCTCGCAAGCAAAAGGCTCGATCGTCGAGCAACACATGATGGAGTCGATGTCCTCGACTTTAGCGATCCCTTCCGCGGGGCCGATGCGACGGGTCGTGGATGCAGCGACCCTAGAACACGCTCGCCGGCGTCGGCCATGTCGCGACGAACCTAAAAAAAATAAAAAAATTATTAGTAAACGTACAACCCACACGCAAACACACGCAAACACCCACGCAAACATGCAAACACACGCACATGCAAACACACATACAAACACACACGCAAACATATTTATAAAATTATATTTGACGAAATCTAAATAAAATGCTATAATTATGCACCTATATTTAAAACAATACATGTAGAAATTTAGAAATATATTATAAATATTTGCACAATTAATTTTTCTAAATAGTATTTTAGCAAAACAGTAACGTTACGGCGAATCATTTTAATAAAATATTTGTAAAATTAAACTTAGAAAGAAATTACTTAATAATTGATAAATATATTGAGTTTTATTATTTTTGAAATAATTTATAAAATAAAATGAATAAATATGCATGCCTAAAAAATACAATTAATCAAAAATTATAATTTTTAAATGTTTTAACATAAAATATTACACTATCATTATGATAAATATAACACAATAATTGTGCATAATTTATATCCTAAATTAAATATATAAATTTTTTAGCAAATATCATTTAGAAATTTAATTTGACAAAACCGTTGCGTTATTTATCTTAACCTTTAGGAACCTCACTTTGATTTCCGTTGTTATCTCACCATGCACTTTTAGATCCTGTCGTTTTTCTCCTGTTTGTATCTTTAAGACAAATGCATCAATTTGAACTTTTTTTTTAATCGATACATTTTTTTAAACTCTACAAAATTGTATAAATTAAATTATTCCAAATTAAAAAACTATAAAAGTTATTTAATAAAAAAGAAAGCTTGTTTTGCCGTAAAAGTAAAAAAAATTAATTTTTTTTAAATTGGCGGAGCACTGACTAAAAAAAAGATACGAAGGTTTTATAACACATATATGTAATTCGAAACGTTAAGAGTTGTACTTTAAGAAGGAATTGGTGTTATAACGTGTGGTTACAAAAAATATTTCTTTTTGCAAAGTAAAATTTCATGATTTTGAAAGAAATTGATCAAATATTATTGTTTTTAAAAAACGGACTTTTCTTTAAAAATACTAAAACTTTCGACCTTTGGCATAAAATATAAACATGTTGAACGATAATAAAATTTTTTTTTTAAGTTTTATATGGCTAATACAAAATGGAGAAGTAAAAATTCATGTATTTTGTATAAAATCGGATAAAAATGTTAAATATATGTAATAAAAATGCAAGAAAATATACTATATTTTTGGGAAAATGGTAGTTTTACGAAATAAAAAAAATTATTTTATTGCGATATGTAAATCTTAAATAATTTAATTAATAATTAAAAAACTAAGTTGTTATAATAATTATTAAATAATAATAATAATAATAACTCAAAAACTATTGCAGCCTCAACATTTTTGTATTAAAACTTTTTACTCTATTTCACCTCTAGAACACACACACACACACACACACACAGACACACACACACACTTGTAAAGTATTGTACGTTGGTTGTAGGACACCCTGTATATATACTAAAAGTACGTGAGATAATGGTGTCAGAAATAGTGATATTTATGAAAATACAAAATATAAGTAAATCTTATAAAAATAATGTATTTGTGGAATATAAAGATATATAAAGATATATAAGATATATATAATATATATAATATATATATGTACATATTGCACAAATCACTGTTTTTATAAGAATTACTTATACTTTGTATTTTCACAAATATCGCTGTTTCTGATGCCGTTACCTCACCAGGTACTTTTTAGTCTCTATGATACATTTTCACATTCTCACGGCTGCTTCGACCAGCCTGACTCTCGCAGGCTAATACTAGAATCTTCAAACTTTTTTTTTCCCTCGGTCCGGATTCTTCCCTTTTGCGCCTTCAAAAAGAGCATGAGTTTTAAAAATGTGCAGATATTTTTAGACTCTGGTCAGGTTCCTGAGGGTTAATGCAATCATTGTGAAATTCTTTCATTTCTGTGATGCTATTATTGTACAATATTTGGGACATTTTCCTATCGGGGAAAATTATAATCCATAAAAAAACCCACTTTTTTAAATAAAGGTAAAGAAAGGACGCCAACAAGATGTCAATTAAAAAATTCTATAAAATAATTATGATATCAGAAAGTTGCGCCAAATAAATAAAAATTTATGTTTTATAAAAAATTTATTTGTCTTATTATTTTAAATATTTAAAAAATAGCTACTCAGTTAAATATAAATATGTATTAATTTTGCAGATTATTATCTGATCTGAAATATAAAAATCACAGAATCATCTCTATATTTTTAAGACTGATATTATCATATGTATAGTCAAAACAATTTAAACCTGGCATTGAAAAAATTAAAATAACGAACAAGCTGGATAAGATGGAAAGGCAGTGGCATATTTCAAAACCTCAAATACATTTATTACAGCTGCAACGACACTGAGCACACCTTCGGCATCGAATTCGTGGTAGGGCGCAAGGTGAAACATCTCATCATCGGCTTTGAACTAGTCGATAAGAGACTGTGCAAAATCAGGATTAGAGAGAGGGGGGGGGGTAGGTTTTTCTACAATATAAAATTATTAGAGTTCTGAGTGCCCCCCGAAAAGTTCTAGAATTCTTTAAATTTATTTTAAAAATATATTTAAAATTTATCAAATAAAGTTTGAAATATAAAATTATAAGAGACGCATAGCATAATTACATCGTTTAATGTGGAATATTTTTAAAAACAGAAATTTTACTTATTTCTTTACAAATCTAATTTTATAGATTAATTAGTACTATTTACTTTACAAATCAAATTTTATAGATTAATTTTTAAGCAATATTATTAGGAAATTTATGTCATTTTAGTGCCCGACCCGGGCATGCCAAGTTTTTGTTCGTCATTTTAATCCTTTCCAATGTCAGGTCTCAATCGTTTTGACTATGCAGATGATAACATCACTCTTAAAAATATAAAGCTGATTCTGTGATTTTTATATTTCAGATCAGATAATAATCTGCAAAATTAATTCACATTTATATTTGGCTGAGTATCTTTTTTTTAAATATTTAAAATAATAAGACACAAAATTTTTTATGAAACATATTTATTTGACGCAATTTTTTGATATCAATTATTTTGTAGAATTTTTTAAGACATTTTGTAGAACAGTTTTTTACAATAATTTTAAAATAACACTGTTTTCTACATATATATACAGGGTGAGTCATTTTAAGTTACCCATTTTAATAACTTTTATTTTTGATTGTAGCAACAAATATTTCAGACAAAAGTTGTATGGTTTCAAGGAGGACATAAGATAGAAGGGCAAAGATTTGACCTTGGATAGTCGTTTAAATATCACATAAAGATCACCGTCAATTTTTTAAATGGAACATATTATTTTTCATTGCATATTTTTGTAGCTTATTTGGAGAACTTTCTAAAACACTATAATAAAGTTTTTTTTTCTCTTAAGTACATTTGAGTTATAAGGCTTGAAGTTACAATTTTTTGACATAAAATGTAAAATATCTTGTTAAATATTCAGTTTTCGATAATCTTACCTTAATACTTTTATGCACTGAACAATGTGAAACCAATCAATTGGGGTAAAGAAAACAGATAATTGTTTAAATAAAATTTACGTAATTTGCAACATGCAGCTGCGAACTTTTTCTTAAAAGCAACTATGTGTTCTCTTTACACCAATTGATTGGTCTCATTATTCCGTGCATAAAAGTATTTAGATAAAATTACCGAAAACTGAATTTTACAAGATATTTTACATTTTATGTGAAAAAATTGTGAACACACACACTTCAAACTTTATAACTCAAAAAGTACTTAAGAGAAAAATACTTTATTATAATGTCTTGGAAAGCTTTTGAGATAATAGGATCCATTAAAAAAATTGAAGATTACCTTTATGTGACCTTCATACGACTATCCAAGGTCAAACCATAACACATCTTATGCCCCCCTCAAAGTCAAATAATGTTTGTATGAAACATTTGTTGCTGCAATCAAAAATAAAAAAGTTATTGGGGTGGGTAACTTAAAATGACTCATCCTGTATATAAAATAATAATAATAATGTATAGAAACATTTTGCAAAAAATTGTGCACTGTAACAAGACTAATGATGAATTGTGACGGGATGTACGAAATTCAGATGGCACAATTAATATATATATATATATATTTATTTAACACTGTTTTGTATACATAACTAGTTAATAAAGATGAACTGAACACATATCATGGCTTATGTGGCGTGCGCAACAAAAGCCTAAGAAGGACTAAATAGAGAGAGCATACTCTCAACGACATACACAAAAGAAAGTTTCTAGAGTGTCATCTGATCGTGTTTGTAACACATCACAGTGAGCACTCTTAGGCCGCGGTATTCATATAGTCCCGATCTTATATTTAAGATCATCTGAAGTCCGAGCTTGAAATGCTACGCAGCCATTTGATTGGTTGAATGGGATCTTTAGTCAATTTCTGACCAGACTTAAGATGATCTTAAATATAAGATCGGGACTATGAATACCGGTCTTAGATCTATCTCCAACAACTAAGAACATTGAAACATATACTTACAATTTATATTCAATCAATTTTCAACCCACAAGAATATCAGCATTGGTCAAATAAAGATAATATAAAGTCATCTGTATCTCTGTAGAAAGCTTCTTTTTCTTAAAGCGATATACTTTCAATTGTAATTTGTTCAATCAATTTCCAATCGACAAGAATATCAGCGTTGGTTAAAATGTTTTATAAAGAAAATGTTGGTTATCATAAACAGCAAAATTTATATATGGATCATTATTCGTACAACATGGACCTCATTCGTAGAAACATCCGCTGTCATTCTGTCCATAATAAATATTCATGCAATTTAACTATCTGAAATAAATAATAATAATAAAAATACAGAATAATAAAAAATGATTAAAAACAAAACAAATAGGATAAGAAAGATTCTATAAATTATGTAATTTATGGAAATAGAGAGATAAATATTAATAATAAATAATAATAATAATAATAATAAATATACAATAATACACAAAACAATTATCAATGCATACAACATAGAACAAAACAACACACCATATTACAAGTACACACCGACAACCATCATTGAACATGAGGAATACAGACTATAGTGGTACATAATGATACACACCGACAAATTAATGAAGTTTAATAGACCAGATATTATATTCACAATGAAAAGAGAAAAAATAACATATCTGATCGACATCTCAATACCAAATGACGCAAACATAGAACACAAACAACGAGAAAATAGAAAAATATACACCACTAGCATGAGAAATACAAAGAATATAATATATGGGATGGTAATTTATAAATGAGTACGGGTTGGAGGGGGATGGATTACCGTTTCGTGGGGTTCATGTAATTGGAACACTATAAAACCTTTGATTCACTTTGTTGATATATTTTGAGATTAATAAAATTAACAGTACATTAAAACAGACTTAAATATCAAGGAAGCAAGGGAACAATTAAAGTAAAACAGAGTAAACGTATGATCGGGGCGGTTGACACGCCTGAACGCGATAATGGTATGGAAAAGACTGCCCTCGAAAAGGGTGTAAGATGAGCGCCAAGGCGCTGTTTCGAGGGCATTGTTTTAAGGGTTGTCGCATGTGTTTTAAGTGTTTCGAGTATGTGAGGGTGTAAGTGTGGTGTGTGTGGGTCGGGAAAATTTGTATAGTGGTTAGTATCCCGTAATCTCGAACATTTCGCCCGCCTTCGCCAGTCTCTGGCGAACGACCTTCAATCTTCGAAAGACAGAAGACTGATCTTCGTAATGAGCCGAGTTAATGTTCAGGTCGCTGTTGAAACTTCCACGACTCGGGTTAGCCCATCAGCCCCTGGTAGGACCTTGATGATCCGGCCACTTACAAGGTGGCTGAAGGTTCGATCGCAATAGGCACAGGTCGCCGACCTTAACCTGAGGTAGTTGAGTGCGCCATTTTGATCGAGGTTGCAATTCGCGCAGGTACTCGGATAACCATCGATTCCAGAAATGTTACATACATCTGTCTGAATAGTTGCCAGCGAGACAACCGAGGGGTTGCCAGGTCCAGCGTGGACGCTTCAGGTACTATAAGCGATGGCGATTCAATAAGAAAGTGCGCTGGGGTGAGCGTGCCGAGATCCGTAGGATCGTCGGTGAGTAGTTGCAGTAGCCTCGAGTTTAGACAGGCTTCAATCTAAGTAAGCAATGTTGTCATCTCTTCAAAGGTGAGCAAAGTGTCGCCGATGACCCGCTGCAGATGGAATTTGACCGACTTAACGGCTGCCTCCCAGATTCCTCCGAAGTGGAGAGCCGAAGGCGGGTTGAACCGCCACTCTGTGCCATCACTGGCAAGAAGTTGCGCGATTTCGATGCTCTGAGCCTTTGCTTGCTCAAAGAGGCAACGTAATTCCTTGTCCGCGCCAACAAAGTTCGTGCCGCAATCACTGGAGAGTGTAGCGCAAATACCTCGCCTTGCTACGAAGCGTCGATAGACGTTGAGGAAGTTCTCAATAGTGTATCCGAAAGCTATCTCAAGGTGTACCGCTCTGATTGAGAAACAGACGAAAACCGCGATGTAGCCCTTGTAGGATCATGTGCCTCGTCCCTTAGATAGTCGTAGGAATATGGAACCCGCAAAATCCACCCCAGAGTGCAAAAACGGTCGATACTGCTAGACTCGTTTAGATGGCAAGTCCCCCATGAGTTGAACTGCGGGTGCAACACGCCGTCTCCAGCATCGGAGACACTTCCAAATAGTAGCCTTGACTTAGCGTCCTTGTGCTATCCAATACCTTTGGCGTAGATAATTGAGTGTCAGTTGAGTGCCTCCGTGTAATGTTTTCACGTGCGCCTCCCATGTGAGAAGTTGAGTGAGGTAGGAGCCGCGAGGCAAGATCATGGGATTCTCCTCGTCTGGATGGAGGAGCGAGTGTCGCAGGCGTCCTCCCACTCGCAAGATTCCTTGTTCATCTGTAAACGGATTTAGGCGGATTAATGAACTTAAAATAATCATCTGTATTTCTACAGAAAATTTATTTTTAAAACTTTTTAAAGCTTTTAATTATATTGTTCAATCAATTTCCAATACACAAGAATATCAATGGTTAAAATGTCTTTTAAATGAAATGGTTATCATAATCAGCAAAATTTGTATATAGATCATCCTCATTCGCAGAAACATTCGTTGTTCATAATAAATATTTATGCAATTTAATATTTAATTACCTGAAATAAATAATAATAATCAAAATACAGAATAATAAAAGATATAAATATTAGAAAATAAAAATTATATGTAATAATATATAAATTACCATTCAGTTAACCATCATTATATATATCATGATTACACACAATCTGTAAAAACACATACCTATAATAATTGTTAAAATAATGACATAGAGCATAGAGAAACGATGAGTTGGAAAGACTATGAAACAGTAAACCGGACAGGAAATGAGACGGAGAAACGATAAAATAAATTTAACTTAAAACTTTACCCTCATCATTACATACATTACAGTAAAACAGAAAGAAATGGAGAAACGATGAGACGGAAAGATAATGAAACAGTGAAACGGACAGGAAATGGGAAAACAATGAAATAATAAAATAATAAAATAAAAATAATATTTAAAATACATACCTCTTTGCGCGAGTATTTGTTATAAAATAGTACCCAAGCTATCCATTAAGGTCCGTATTTATAGTCGTTTCTCAAATCTCAAAAGCGTATCAGGTTAGATACTCAGATTTTATATCTTGAAATACGATGAGATTCGATAATATGAAGAACTCGCAACTGGGCCGTTGTGGTATATATACATGGTGCGTCTCGCTGTCGCTATCGCTACGCTGCTACGTCTTTACTTGGCGCGAGACACTACCTTGTCTCTTGACAAATATTTATGCAAATTGTGTCTGAATATATCAGACTGGTTACATATTACAACCTGTATTATTTTTAATTGTAATTATTTTTTTAACTATAAATAATTATTTTTCATATTTTATATATAAAACCAAAACACCTTCTTTTCCATAAATAAAGTATATTTTCATGCATTTTTATTACATAATATATTCAACATTTTTATCCGATTTTATACAAAAAATGGTTGGTTCCATATTGCATAACTGCGTCCAATTATCCATCTGTATGGCTGCTATTAAGCGTTTATTTATACATTTTTTTGCTGTTACTGAGGGCTGTGGTCGAGAGCAATTCGATTATTTTTAATAGGAAAAGGAGGATGTTAGAAAGGTATCGAATTTGGCCCCCAAAGATGTTAAGTAAAAGGAATAATGTTTTTTTTTGTTGATTTTGATCTCTTGAATACGATAGAACTATGAAAAAATTCGTGGGGTTTAGGGAACACCTTGAAAATTGAGCAATAACATGATGCATTTATAGAAATTTAGATGATGGAGCTACCACAAAACGCATCCGTGTGTTTTTTTAAAAGAAAACTGGGAAGGAGGTGCATATTATAAAACATATAGAAACAATCTAATAATAATTAATTAATAATAATTAATAATAATTATAATACTATTAGTTTACAAAAAAATTGTTTTATTATTTTAAACGAAACAAGGTATTTCTTACAGATTTTTGGATGCTGAAAACGATGCCGCAAGTCAATTTTTGCTAGCATGTCAAGTTTCCAAAATAATTGACGTTTAATGTGAAAAAATGGCTTTTTTATCATATTTGAGATTTGTTTGTAAAAAAGGGTAAACGTTATCTGAAAATTCTGATCAGATGTTATGAATGTATTGTTTATCCCTTGTAAAATGCAATTTTTTATATCGATATCTTATTTTTTATAATCATGTTATGAAAAATTATACCTGAGAGATACCTTTTATATTGAGATGGGTGCTCTATATGTATAAGAAGTTATTCCTAGCTTCAATTTTTCATAACATGACTAAAAAATAAGATATCAAAATAAAAAAAATGCATTTTATAGGGCATGAACAATACATTCACGACATCTAATCAGAATTTCCAGATAACTTAACTTTTTTTTACAAAAAAATTTCAAATATTGCTAAAAAACCATTTATTGCACATTATATTCAATTATTTCGGAAACCTGACATGTTAGTATAAATTGGCTTGCGGCACTGTTTTCAACATCCAAAATCTATAAAAAATACCTTGTTTCGTTTAAAATAATAAAACAATTTTTTTTTTTTGTAAATTAGTATTATTATTTGTTACGTCCGGACTCAGGTAAGGGAGAGTCGGAGGGAGGACGTAACTACTGTTTTCTCAAACAAACGCCGAACAGTGCGTCTGCTCGAGACGAACGAACGTGACTGGGCCCAAATAGGTCAACGATCGCAAGGGTCGCTCTTACACTATTTAAAGGGCCGTTCGCTCAGTGGTCCCTTTTCGGCAAGAGAATTTAATCTCTTTTGCACGGGATGGGACCTTAGTGCGATCTCAGGAAGGAGGAAATGAAAGCGGGTTAATCAATTAATTAAACGCGAGTTCATAATAAAATTAAGTTTTATTCATATAAATAAAAACGGTGAAAAGACGGATACATAAGTAACATTTAACTCGCGCGCGGGACTTAATCTATAAATAGGTGTGTGTGTGTGTGTGTGTGTGTGTGTGTGTGTGTGTGTGTGTGTGTGTGTGTGTGTGTGTGTGGTTCGCGGGTGTTACATAAGTACGGAAGTCATCAATCGGGACATGAAGGAGGGACAGTTTATTGTCTAAATATATTATGGTCCCGATTGGTTATTACAATAATTAAATAACCTTAATAATTAAATAACCAATAATAATAATGTATACATGTGTGCGTTTGTAGTTACTAGAATTCGGTGATCTATATGGTGGGAGGAAAAAGGAGAGCTTTGAGGATATCCACCGGGAATCCTATGGGATTGGGATGGAGGGGAGTGAACATATAGATGAGGGTGCCGGGGAGACTTCCTGCCACGATTCGCATGAACTGCTCTTCGTCGGAATGGTCTGGACCGCAGGTGTAAACCTTCGGGGAGAGGGAGATCTAGGATAGGGAAATTAGAAAGGAGCCATTGGTAAAATTCGTCTCCGTTCTTATGAGGCCATGACTTCCCGTGCCTCTTGATAAACGTATAGGCGTTGGCGTAATAAGGGGGGATTTCACCCGGTTGGTGGAGGTTGTAACACTCACACGACTCTGGGTGAGAGGTTGAGAAGGAAGAAGGAGGGGGAGGCGATTGTTCCGATTCTTCCGGTTCTTCGTGACGCTCGAGGGGGGTGGAAGAACTTGGTGGAGAGTCGGTAAGGTCGACTACCGGCGGAGATGGAGACCTGGGGTTGTCCGGATGTTCGGGTGAGGAAATGGGGAAAACGGCAGGACAGTATCTGGGTGTGTTCGTGTGGCTGTGTAATTTCTCTATGCTAGGTGGACTCGTACACGTAGCCTCGGAATTTTCGCCCGCAACCAGATTTCGAGCCAACGCTTTTCTTTGTCGCTTATTACGACGGTTTCGCGCCGATTTCGCCGCCGCTCGCGAAGGTCGTCGTTTAGGTTCGTCCACTACGAGGGCGAATGAAATAAAGTACCCGAAATGGGGAAGATTGCGAAAATGATTCTCGGAAATTCTGTTCTCATAGAATGATAATAGATATATATATTTTTTTTCTTATTTATTTCTTTGTTCGTTTAGTTTATTAAAATTTGGAAAGAAAGAAAGGAAATCACGGATTACTCCGCTAGTGCGGGGAATCCGGAGTGATTTCGGAAGGAAGGGAAGAAATCACGGATTGCTCCGCTGACGCGAGAATCCAAAGTAATTTCTGGAGAGAGGGAAGAAATCACGGATTGCTCCGCTAATGCGGGAATCCAAAGTGATTTCGGAAGAGAGGGAAGAAATCACGGATTGCTCCGCTAATGCGGGAATCCAAAGTGATTTCGGAAGAGAGGGAAGAAATCACGGATTGCTCCGCTAATGCAGGAATCCAAAGTGATTTCGGAAGAGAGGGAAGAAATCACGGATTGCTCCGCTGACGCGAGAATCCAAAGTGATTTCTAGAGAGGGAAGAAATCACGGATTGCTCCGTTAGTGCGGGGAATTCGGAGTGATTTCTAGAGTGAAAGAGAGTTTTGAAGTGGGATCTCATTGTCAGTATAAAGATAAGAAATAAATGTTTATTTGAAATAAATAAATAATTATGTTTTGAGAAATAAACGATTATTCTTTAAAAGGTCCGAGAATTATTCTCTTCGAATACAGAGATATGGTTACGAAAGTTCTAGGGCTTACTTACTACTTATAGCGTGCGTAGAATGTTTGCAAGATCGGCCTGCTTCAGGATCAGTGGGCCTCTAGGTCTGGCTGGTATATCCGATTGATGTTATGCCGGAATTTCATTGAGTTTCTCACTGAGAATTCACACTGAGAATTCTTTCGCGCATTAAGTGTTGCGGTGAAAACCCAAGGAAAATTGTAGTTGTTCGACGAAGAACGATAAGTGTCGCTCCGCAGAGAAGTTCGAGTTTATATCCAAGTTTTTTATTCACGCCCTCCGTTCCGCTTTTGACAAAATCCTGCGAATAGAAATTCATAATCGCGTTTATAATATTTTTACTTTCCCTTTCTATGGGGAGCGTTGCAAGGATCGACGAATCAAAAGTTTAGTGCAGGCGTCTGCGAATCGAAGCTCGCTTTCCAAAAACGGGGATGTCTCGAGATTTCGATATCGGCGGCGGTGTTTGTTGTTAGTTTTTCCTATATCGCGATATTTGGCGTTCGTTAGTGCCGCTTTTATCGGCGGGTTCTCGCTTTATTGCCCTTACGTGCGGCTTAGAGCTTGTTTGTTGAGAGGCGATGCGTGTGGCATCTTTTTAATGTTTATATTTCTCGCCGCTTCCTCGCGAGAATACCCGCAGGTGTGCTATCTTATTTCGCACACTTTCGTTTTCATTATTTGTTTTCCCCTAACCTTACCAGGGAAGGATTTGCTTTCGGCGCGTTCTCGCCGTCGTAGTGTTTTCCCGATTTGTGATTTTAACTTATTATTCGCGAGGGTGTTGGCAAGAATCCGCTTTCGGCATTTTTCCGCCTGGTCTTTTTTATTTACCGATTTTGTAATATTTATCGGTCGCTCACGATATCTGCAGCTGTCCGTTTTGCTGGGCACGTTTTCGTTTTATTATATATGTGCCGCTTAGATTACTATTATCTCTTTTCTTCCTTTTTTATTTACCTAACAACAAACTTCGCCTTGGTCGTGGGAAAGAAAAGAATCGTGGAGTCCGCCGGACGTAACATCAGGAAAGAGATTTTTGAAAACAATTTTTTCGAATAAAACGCATAGTTCGATTCTGGGCGACACAATTCTAGAATCAAAAATATCATACGAAATGTTGGTAATATTCTTACTCATTTCTAAATAAATGACTTCTATTTTATTTCTTTAAATAGTTTTATTTACAATTTTTATACGTGTATCTAAATCTATATATTAATTTAGAATTCATGCCAAGTGACTTTATTAAAATTAACCTACATATATAAAAAGAGTCAAAATTAGGTAACTTGAGGTTTGCCTGGCCTTTATTAAAGATTCATTATTGAAAAATTATTCAGTGACATATTTTAAGATGTATCAAGTTTCGAATCCTCAATTCGCTTAAAAATATATCTCATTTTTTTATTGTTCTTGCTATTACAATTTGATAAATTTTTCAATGTTACAAGATTTTAATTTGATACATATCTTTACATGTGATTTTATACAATGTGGCGTACAAATTTTGAATCTTTTACGATTATTATTTCCATCACTTAATGCAAAAATGCATCAGAATTATTTACTTTAAAGGAACCATCGATGTGTCTTTGGAAGTATTTATGCAAATTAATATCACCTAATAGTAAATAATGTTTGCAGAATCTATTTAAAAAAAGCATATGTTTTAAGCGCTCTTCAATGGCACCACTTGACATAAAGTAAACCATCAAAAGTCCCTCATATATGTTGTACGTATTGAAGACAAAATTTTTCTTTGACTTGATCTTAATATATTTACGCAGACATTTGATCGCGAACTTGAATATCGCGTCCGACATTATTTTCTCTGGCAGATAAAAAATTATAAAATGAAAATATTGGGCAAAATTGACAAAAGAGACATATTCAGAAAAGAAACTCAGAATAAATTACAACTAAAATGAATAAATTAATTACAACAATTAACAATAATTGTAATTTAAAAAGATGTTAAATACAAAATATAATGTATTAAAATTTTTTCGACACTTATTTTACATGTGTATAAAAAAATCTTTATTATTTCTTAAATTTAATATTACATTCGAGATACAACAAAATCAAAAATATAAATGTCATGATAATCGAAAAAGAAATAGAGAAATAGACTCGTAAATATATTCTTACATATGTTTACTAACACATCTACAACCAAATTTTTTAAAATATGTAACGAACTTGAAATGTTGATTATATTTCTCGCAAGTAAAATAAACACAATTCAAATTCGGTCGATTACACAAGACACAATAAAAAATTTTTGTTTTGTTTCAGAAACTAAAGTAGGTGTTTCTTGTCGATTTTGAGTCCCTGAATCTGAATCTGTAAAACAAAATCCATATTTTTTCGTATTACGCCTAATTTCACCTGGTAACGATGATTTAGTAAATATTTTATTATTTCATTGATATCATTTATCGTCGCAAGGATATCATTTTGTACATTTTGAAAATCTATTTCCGCACATCCAGTCGAAAATTTGTTTTATTTTCAGGAAAGAGATTTTTGAAAACATTTTTTTTTTTTAATAAAACGCATAGTTCGATTCTGGGCGACACAATTCTAGAATCAAAAATATCATACGAAATGTTGGTAACATTCTTACTCATTTCTAAATAAATGACTTCTATTTTATTTCTTTAAATAGTTTTATTTACAATTTTTATACGTGTATCTAAATCTATATATTAATTTAGAATTCATGCCAAGTGACTTTATTAAAATTAATCTACATATATAAAAAGAGCTAGAGAGATAGCGCTTAGGAGAGAAAGAGAGAGCGCGAGGTGAACGTGAGAGACAGAGATAGCGAGAGGCGCACGCGAGAGATGATCCAGCGAAGGAGAGCGCGAGGTGTTCGCAAGAGAGAGAATTTTTTTTTTTAAATAATGTTTTTTTTCCAATATTAATAATAATAATTCTTTTATAATAATATTCTTAATATAAATGGGGGAAAGAGAGGAATTATTCTAAAGTAAAATATGTATTTTTATATTTAAAATAATTTTTTTTTTTTTTTATTCATAAAATAGGTATGTGTAATATTTATAATTTTATGTTATTAAAATTAAAAATTAAAAATATATGATTATTAATAATATGATATAAAATATAAAACAATAATACAATGAAATATAAAAAGAATATAATATTAAGAAGGCAATATATGAAATAAAACAAAATAAAAGATGAAATGTGAAATTGGTTGTGGTGGCCGGGCGTCAGCGCTGCGGGCGGTAGGGCGACACTTCTGCATAACAGAAAAAAAAAAAGTTTTTATTAATAAATATTTAAATAATATTTAAATTAAGAAAGAAATACTTACCAGTCCCAATATTCCACCATAACAGGTTCGGGAGGATATGGCTCCTCGCCGAACAATTTGCGTAGACAGCACACATCGTCCCATTCACCGTAAGGGACCTCTTCCTCCATGTCACCCCACAGCCGGTCATTATAATAGCGGTCGTATTCCCGCCCTATCCGCACCCGCCTAATATGCACCTCACGCTCCGAATCATACCACAAGTCGTGAAACTTGGGCCGATCATCATGACGCTCAATGTTTTCAAAATTCATTTTTTTTTTTTGTATTGATTCACTTACTTTCAGTCACCACACTTAGCTCGGTGATAGTTCGAGACTTTGTGATGAACATCGTGGATACAGATCCGCTCTCCACAAGCTTCAGCCCTATCCCTCTCAAAATTATCGCAAAGGAATATCATAGTAATAAAATCGAGCGCTATCTGTTTATAAAAATTCGAGCAGCCGAACGTTGGCGCCGACACGTCGCAATTCTTCCTTAAAAATATTAAATATAATTTTCGCTCTCGTTTACGACCGATTTTCCGTGAGGATACAAAGCTGCTGAACGTCAACGCTTTTACATTTGCACCTATAAATAACGTTTGACATGTTCGTCGCAGCGTCGGCCCTAAAATCCCCATTCCTTTCCTTAATATCCTAATGATTTTATGGACATTTAATGGACATTTTGTCCATAAAAATGAAAAAAACATAGTTTTATGGCTTCTAGAGCGCACCGGTTACATATTCGAGCAGCCTGACATCGGCGCTTCCGTAATAAAATTATACTAACGAGGGTACAAAATTGTCAATATTTTTGTTCGCTTGTTCTATACCTTTTTGGGAAAATGTCTAAGATCCCTCATACAAAAGTCGTAAAGATACCATCTACAAATATTGCACTCAGAAAATTCCCCCTCCTTTGTCGAAACATCCCCTCCATCCGCGTGACATCAGCCCCCGCGCCAACGAGATTCCCCCCGCCCCGCATGACGTTAGCCCCCGCGCCAAGAGATACCCCCGCGCCCCGCACCCCCCTCGGAGCCCCATGGGTTAGAACCGGCATAGTCCTACTACTATTATTTTTTTAAAAATATATATTATTATTATTTAATTTAACACCTCGACCTAATTATGTACACACATATTAATGGCTTTTACCAATGGATTTCAACAACATTTGGCAACCACAATACTTACTTATTGAAAACATGGTTGAACACAAGAAAGAAGATCTGTATAGTGAGACAACAACTAATATTTCTAATAAGATGTAGAAAATACGATCTACTACCACCACATATTAATAATCTAAAAATCAATTCCGACTTTTATAGTAATAGTGTGAATAAGAAATTCAATAATAAGTTAACACGATTTAAATTTCAAATATTGAATTTTGAAATCAACGATAAGAATTTTAACTTGAATTTTTTACAAAAATTAATTTATTCTACTGAAGAAAGACTCTTCGAAGCTTTACCTGCTGACGTTGTAAACAGATTCATTACATTCAACAAACACAAGATTTCTTACCTTAATTACAATAAAAAGATTACTTTGATTAATAAATTCAATAACTTAGTATTAAAAAGAAGAATATCTCTCAACCCTTTGGTGAATATTGACAAATCTAAATGACTGGTGAATATTAGCAACAAAACCATCCCACAATCTGTTAATGAATTTTTATGTCTAGGCGAAAATTTTGGTTTACCAATTAACACTAGAGATAATAAAGATCGGGTTACTTCTTTATTAGAGATTGTTAAAAACGTAGAAGCTAACTATCAAAAAATACCTACACAAGTGATTGAAACCACACGGAACAATATAACTAACGCGATTCACAAATCTCTTTGTAATAACAAACATATTAATTACTTGGAGAGATTTCTCACGAATAGATACTCACATTGTCAAAGTTTTTTGCGTAAAAATAATGATTTACTTATAACTAGGGCCGACAAAGGCCAAATCACGGTAATAATGAGTAAAAGTGACTACAGTGATAAAATGTATTTAGCATTAAATGACCAGACGACTTACAATAAGGTCAAGAAGGACCCCATCCAATGTATTTCTTCTAAAATTAACACTGTTATTAAATCTTGGCGTGATAATAAACTCATAGATGACTTCACCTATAAACAACTGAATTGCATGAATGGAAACCTGCCGAGATGTTACGGGTTACCTAAGATACATAAAGAGAACGCCCCACTCCGAATCATAGTATCTTCTCTCGGTAGCCCGACATACAAAATAGCGTACTATATCCGCGTAATAAAATCTTATATAATTCTATCAAAAAACCCAGATCTTACATTAAAGACGGTTGGTCTTTTGCTAAAATCATTAACAGCACAAAAATCAAAGAAAACGAATTATTAATGTTGTTAGATGTGTCGCCATTATTCACCAACATCCCAAAAAATCTCGTTATTGAAGCTGTTGAGAAACGCTGGAGCGACATTTGTAAAAACACAAAATTCAGTCTGTCTCAGTTCATATATGCTATTGAAATAATCTTAGACTCGACAAGTTTTTCTTTCAATGGAGATTTCTATATGTAACTATATAACTATAATAAATAATATATAAATATGTATAATAATAATATTAAAGAAAAATATTGTTACGTCCCTGGTTTTCATCCCCTGAGCGCCTTCATTTCATCCCCCGAGCATCATCGCTAGAGGGTTGTTTATTAACAACCGGCGTGCGGATGTTTTCCGGCGCCATATTGAGATTTGGTCTAGCCGTCGCATCGTGCGGACGCTTCCGAGACCTTAGTACATTTTCCGCATATTATACGTATGCATTCGTTATTATATTTCATCGTCTTTTTGTATTGGGTCGTGATATTAAAGTTCCTTGTTTTATTACGCGAGTCTATTTATTTCGGGCGCGTGAGTGAGTGAGTGCGAGTGAACCCCTTTTTCCGAGATATCGCAAAAGCCGTCCCGAGGACGTAACATTTTGGGGGCTCGTCCGGGATCGAACGAGCGACGAGCCGATACAACGAGCTACGAAGGATTGATAAAAAAAAATTACAACGCAACATTCGCCGAGAGTAACCCGCTCACAGGCTCCGCTTCGAACACCATCGAATTCGGAGGCTTCGGAGGAACATATTCTACAAACTGCGCTACAGGAAATTAGAGAACTGCGAGAACAACGAGAGCAGGAGCGCACACAATTCGAAGCTTTGCTGCGACAGCGCGACGAGGAACTTCGTCGGTTGGAACAGAGAATCGCTTCGCGGGAAGAAAATGAGCTAAGTCCTTCCAATAACATCGCTTCTTTTAACTCCGATAGTAGAGCTTGTGGTGATATTAATAGTGATCTTCGCGCGAGAATGGGTTTTAAATTGAAACCCGACACGTTTGACGGGAAAGTTCCGCTGCGAGAGTTCCTCTCGCAATTTCTTTTGATTGCGCGCGCGAATAATTGGGACGAATCCACAAAAACTGTTGCTTTGGCCGCGAATCTAAAAGGAAAAGCGCGAACCGTTTTAGAAAATATTGAGAATTTCGATAACCTCACTTTTGCTGAATTGAAGTCAAAATTAGAATTGCTTTTTGGGGAAGGAAATCTTACACAAAATTATTATTCGTTATTTACGAATCGAAAACAAAAATTTGGGGAAGATCTTGCTTCTTTTGGTGCTGAGTTGGAAAGGTTGTCACGACTTGCATATCCCGAATGTCCGTACGCAGTAAGGGATAAAATCGCGTGCGCGCAATTTATTTCGGCTCTCTCCGATGGTTTCTTGAGGAGGACCCTTCAGTTAGAAGGAATAACCTCCTTAAATTTGGCCGTTGAGAGAGCAAAAACGGTAAAAATTATTTAGGGAGAAAATTTTGAGAAAAGGAGAGAAAATTTCGCAAAATCTAATTACGGAAAATTTAATAGCGCGAATTTTTATCAAAAGGCGGAGAGGAATGGCGCGCGGAAAGATCATGATGAGAAAAACGGGAACGGTGATAAGAGCGCGCGGAAAGATCACGATAAGAAGGGTCCTTCGAAAGAGAAATGGCGAGGGAGTAATTTTTCCTCGAAAGGCAGGGAATGCTGGACGTGCGGGAAAACAGGGCATTTCCGGTCAGAATGCCCTGAAGAGAAGGGAAACGCGGTTTAGTCGAGCTACGCGGGGTGAGCTCGACTTTCTCTCAAAAAGCCCCGACAGTGAATCGTTTTATTAATTTTGATATTGCTAGAATTAGACAAAATAATTTCTATTACAATGGAAGAATAAATGGTAAAGATTATTCTTTGAAAATAGACACGGGCTCCGATGTTTCTGTTATTAATAAAGAGTTAATAGATAAAGATATTAAAAAGGTTAGAGTTGAAAATTGCAATCTAAGATATCCGACGGGAGAAAAAGTATCAATTGAATTTCAAGTAGAGGTTAGAGTAGAGGTTGGAAAGCATTCGATTTTATTTCCTATGTTCGTTGCCACCATAAAAGATAATTGTTTATTGGGAGCCGATTTTCTTCAAAAAATTAACTTAGAAAATATTTTTGATTATGAATTTAAAGAATTGGAATCAAATAAAGAAATAATTTATAATTGCTCTCGAATCGAAGATTCTTATGAAATTCCATCTATTTTAAAAGAACTTTTCAAAAATAATTCAATAAATTTAAAAAATACAGAAAAAGAAATTTTTGCTAACTTTTTAAATAATTATTGTGATGTATTCTCTGAAATTATTGTGGCTGGCAATTGCAATGTTGTTGAACATGTTATCAATGTGAAAGACTCTCTCCCCATAAAGCAGGTACCTCGTCAAATTCCAATTCATTTAAGGAAGGAAGTAGATAAAATAATTGAGGATATGAGAGAACAATGAGTTATTGAGGAATCACAAAGTCCCTGGATTTCTCCGGCTGTCATGGTGAGGAAAAAGGATGGCAGTTTAAGATTTTGCGTCGATTACCGGAAATTGAATAATATCACGGTAAAGGATTCATATCCCCTTCCCAGAATCGACGACATTTTAGATCAACTTACAGGTAATTGTTGGTTTTCCACATTAGATTTGAAAAGTGGTTATTGGCAACTAAAAGTCCGATCGGAGGACAAAGAAAAGACGGCCTTCTCGATCGGCAGAGGTCTTTGGCAATTTACAGTAATGCCGTTCGGTTTATGTAACGCCCCCGCGACATTTGAACGACTTATGGAGAAAGTTTTACACGGTTTATTATCAAAAATATGTTTGGTATATTTGGATGACGTAATAATTTTTGGAAAAAGTTTTGAAGAAATGCTCGAAAATTTAATTTGGTATTTTCGCGATTAAAAGAAGCTAATTTAAAAATTAATCCAAAAAAATGTATTTTCTTCCAAAAAAATGTAAAATATTTGGGACATATAATTTCCGAAGAGGGCGTGACTACGGATCCGGAAAAGATTGTTGCCGTAAAAGATTGGCCGATCCCCCATACAAAGAAACAGTTGCGAAGTTTCTTAGGGTTTTGTTCGTATTATAGGAAATTTGTGAAAGGATTTTCTTCTTTGGCAAAGCCCCTTTACACGCTGACAGAAAGTCAAGTTAAATTTGTTTGGGGAAGTGAATGCCAAAATGCATTTGATCAATTGAAGCTGATGTTATCGTCTTCTCCGATTTTATCTTTTCCTAAGGGAGAGGATGAATTCGTTTTAGATACGGACGCTTCTAATATTGGTATCGGTGCGGTATTGTCTCAAAAACAATTTGGAGAAGAAAAAGTTATCGCATATTTTAGCAAAGTGCTTAGCAAGGCTGAGCGGAATTATTGTGTCACTCGTAGAGAATTACTAGCGATAGTAGGTTCTTTGAAATTTTTTCGACATTATCTTTTAGGTCGAAAGTTTGTGATTCGGACTGATCATGTGTCGTTAAAGTGGTTGATGTCTTTTAAGGATTTGGAAGGACAATTGGCACGATGGCTGGAAAGACTACAGGAATTTGAGTTTGAAGTGATACATCGAAAAGGACAATCTCACAAGAATGCCGACGGACTATCGAGGCGATTATGTGAGACTTTCGGATGTGAATATTGCGCTAAGGTGGAAAGGAAAAGCGCAGAAGAATCTGAAAAAATGGTCGCTCGTATTGTACTAGCTGACGAAGATCTTGCGGAATGGCGTGAAGCACAGCAAAAGGATTCTAACATCTCATTTATAATACGAGGAAAAGAGTTAGGAAAAAGACCATTGCATTCGGAAGTTCCTGTTAGAAATGTTTCGGCTCAAATTTACTGGTCTTACTGGGATTCTCTGGTCCTGAAAGATGGAATTCTCTATAAGAGATGGGAAGCCCCGAATCTACGAACCAGTTTCCTCCAACTAATAGTTCCTCAATATCGGATTAAAGAAATTCTTCAGGAAACACACGATTCTCCGTCGGGAGGACATTTTGGAGTTAACAAGACTCTAGAAAAGATCCGAAAAAGATTCTTTTGGGCAAGCTGCAAACAGGACGTGGAGAAGTGGTGCAGAACTTGCAAGATTTGTGTGTCAAAGAAAGGTCCTGCAGGGAAAGGAAAGTCTCCTTTGCAAATCTAACAACGTGGAAGCTCCATTAGATAGGGTACAAATGGATATCCTTGGTCCTCTTCCATTGACTAAGTCAGGGAATAAATATCTGCTTGTTATAGTAGATTGTTTTACGAAGTGGGTAGAGGCTTTCCCTGTGAAGAACATTAGAGTCAAGACGGTGGCTGAAGTTTTTGTGAACTAGTTTGTCTCCAGGTACGGAGTACCTCTGGAAGTTCACACGGATCAGGGAAAGAACTTCGAATCGCAGTTATTTGCAGAACTAATGCAACTTCTTGGAATTAAGAAAACAAGGACCACTGCTCTTCATCCCCAATCTGACGGCCAAGTAGAACGTCAACATCAGACGATTGTTAATTATTTGGCGAAGTACATTTCTGAAAATCAGAAAGATTGGGACGAGTGGATTCCTATGTTTCTTTTGGCTTTTAGATCTTCAAAGCACGAGACCACAGGAGTGACCCCTTCAGAATTATACTTTGCTCGTGAGCTTAGATTGCCTATAGACTTATTACAGGGAAGTCCTAGATTTGAAGATAGACTGTCTTCAGGAGGAGATTTCGTAGAAAATTTGAAGGAGAAATTAGAGGAAATCCATTCTGGTGTTAGAGAGCGTATGGCTTTGAAATCGTCGCAAGTGAAAGCTAGATATGATAAGAAAGCTAGAACAGTTCTCTTCGAGGAGGGAGAGAGAGTCTGGTTTTATAATCCCAGAAGAAGCAAAGGGAAGGCTCAAAAATTGCAGAGCAACTGGGAAGGGCCTTACTTGGTAGTGAAAAAGTTCAATGATGTAGTTTACTGCATCCAGAGAACTGCTAGGCAAAAAGAAAGTTGTACACGCGGATAGGTTAGCTCCTTTTATTGAGAGAACTTAACTTAGGATTGTTAGAGTAGATTGGAGCCCGGAAATGTCTATCGTTTAGTAGAGTCAAAGGGAAATCTTATTGATTAGATTTAGAAAGAATTAATTACTGCGTAATTTTTCTTCTTATTTTTCAGAGTTTGATCTGATTCTCGATTCCTGAGTCGTAAAGAGGTTTTGCTTCGGGGGAAAGTTTCCTGGAGATGGCGGATGAGACGTTTATCGAGCTGAGCTTTCCAGGAAGAGGGAAGTTTTCGTCTTCGTTTCACTCTAAGAAGACTGCTTCGCCCACGGTTTTTTTGATCCGTGGTTTTTCCCGTGGGACGTAGGGCAAATGCCGAGGCAGGGACTTGGGGAGTCCTTGAGGGATGATGGGTCCACGGATGATACCCCCCCCCTTGTCTGAAGTTTTCTGGAGTTCGCAGGGAGATCAGGACGCGACGGAAAGAACATCGGTCGATTGGATTCCAACGGCGGATCGCTCGGTAACCTGAGGCAGCAGCCCAGGGTAGAGCAGGATGGTTCGCCGGAACCCTGGAGTCGACATTTGGCTGTCGGTCGATTGGGACCAGGAGTCGCTCGGTAACCTGTGACAGCAGTCCAGGGTAGAGCAGGAAGGCTCGTCGGTGCCCTGGAATCGACGTGGATGTGCGATTGGATCCGAAATGGCAGATGGTTCGAGAACCTGCGGCAGGAGCCCAGGATGGAACAAGGAACGTTAGGATCCTGGAGTCGACATCGGAGTTTTACGACAGCGTTGGATAGCCCTCTCTGATTGTCGGGACGACAATCTTGGAGAAGGGGGGCAGTGTTACGTCCCTGGTTTTCATCCCCTGAGCGCCTTCATTTCATCCCCCGAGCATCATCGCTAGAGGGTTGTTTATTAACAACCGGCGTGCGGATGTTTTCCGGCGCATTATTGAGATTTGGTCTAGCCGTCGCATCGTGCGGACGCTTCCGAGACCTTAGTACATTTTCCGCATATTATATGCATTCGTTATTATATTTCATCGTCCTTTTGTATTGGGTCGTGATATTAAAGTTCCTTGTTTTATTACGCGAGTCTATTTATTTCGGGCGCGTGAGTGAGTGAGTGCGAGTGAACCCCTTTTTGCGAAATATCGCAAAAGCCGTCCCGAGGACGTAACAATACACATTTATTTTCAATACACTTGGATTCAAAATTTCTATTCTCGTCAAAGTTGAAAATTATTCTCGAAACATGTTGTAATATTGTGTTTTCATTTAATATATATATTAAAATTTAATTTTTATAAAATATCTTCAGACAAACACATTTATATATACAGGGTGTCCGGTAATTCGCGCCCCACCCGTCAGGAGCAGGTAGAGTGGGTTAAACCGAGTGAAAAAGTTCTTTACCGTTTTGCGATATTCTCAATAATAAGAGAGAAATTAATTAATAAAGATCGGCAAATACAAGCGCGCGGCGAGAAGAGACGGCCCACTGTGGCGTGGTCACTAGGCGCGCCGGACGATAAGAGAAAGCGTAATGTTATACCGTTGCTAAGCGCGCGACGGAGCGTTGGCAGAAGCGCTTTACAAATGACAATGAACAAAAAATACGTATAAACGATTAAATAATAATTAATAAAAATAATTTTAAAAAATTTTTTTATATTCTCTCTCTTTTGTGCACGGACAGAATTTTATCTTATAATTTACCCTGAAAGCCTTTGGTAATTGTGGGACAATGTGGTATGGAAAAAATTTTATGAGAATTTCTCTGATTAATATTTATCACAATAAAAAGTAATAATATCTATCACAATAAAATATAAAATATGTTTCATTCATTTTACTATACTTTTAGTAAATTTTACTATACTTTTAGTAAAATTAAACATATTTTATATTTTTGTGATAGATATTATTTTTTATTGTGATAAATATTGATCAGAGAAATTTTCATAATAATCTTTCCTTATCAAATTGTTCCACGATTACCATGATTTTCAGGGTAACTTGTAAGAAAAAATTATCTCTGTATAGGACAAACGACATATTATGCTATCGTTTCCACACCACCTTGCGGTAAATAGCACGGCGCATTTTTTTTATAGTGGTATCCCCAGTAGGTTTAATCCACTCTCATATTTTAATGTAAAAACTGTTCGAAGTGCCTTCCTCTTTCTCGTAAGCATAATTCGGCCCTTCGAGTAATGTTGCGCGTAGCGCAATACACCATTTCCGGCACGATGGTATTAAAAGCTGCGAGAGTTGCTTCTCGTACTTCAGCTTCTGTACCATCACGCCTGTACTCGACTAAATCTTTGAGATGGCCCCATAAGAAATAATCGAGCACATTAAGATCTGGCGATCGCGCTGGCCAAATGATTGGGCCATCTCGACCCATCCATCTGTCCGGATAATGCGCGTTTAAAAATTCCTGTACCTGACGGGAAAAATGTGCAGGAGCCCCGTCATGTTGAAAAATCAAATCTGTTCTTACTTGAAGAGGAATATCTTCAAGAAGAACAGATAATGTATTACGAAGAAAATTATAAGTTTCACCATTTAGACGGGGCAGTAAGAAATAAGGTCCGATCTAAAAATCGCCGAAAAAAAAAATTTATTAAAGCTGCGAAAGAAAATTCTTTAAACTTACTAAGTAAATTTTTTACATACAATACGGTTTCCTATTAGTCCTGCCCATACATTTATCGCCCAGCGATATTGAAAAACGCGTTCGCGAACGGCGTGCGGATTTTCATCCGCCCATAATATAAAATTATGACTATTAAAGACGCCGTTTGGTGTGAACGTTGCTTCGTCCGTCCATAGAATCTGATCGGGGAAAAAATTATTTCGCCGACACTGCGCGAGAAATTCTGTGTGTTTGGCCGATTGTTAATATTTGTAAAAAAAACAACGTAAAACAACATTAAAGATAATAAAATTACCTTCGCAAAAATATATTCGCGGCTCTTGGTCTCTCGGCAAAAGCTGTTGCACCCGTTGATAATGATAATGTAAACATCGGAGAACTGGAATGCCGTTTATTCACTTATAACATTAATAATTTTAACATACACTGTTCGATTAAGTGGATCAATAATTATAAAAATGTGTGTTTATTTTTTTACTGTAAAAAAATTAAACCTGCGAATTCAAACATTTGTGACTCGCGATACACGCGTCTGACTCGCCGCGCCGCGCCGCGCCGTTATCACTTAGCGGCGGCTAGTTTCAGCGTCATAGAAACTATTAAAGATATGAAAAAAAATGTATTGGACCTTTTTTATAAAGAATTTAATGAGCTTCATTTTTCATTATAACCTTCAAAACGATAGGATCAACGATTACCGAGATATGAGGAAAAAACTGAATTGAAGCATCTTTTTTCCAAGATGGCGGATCGAGCCCTGCAGATAGAGATCCGGACTTTCAGTACGTTCAATAGTATGTCAAGATAAAGGTCTCCACCAATTTATAGCTTTTTACCGGTTATTTTTTTAAATCGCTATATTTTGATCTAATTTGACTACCCGGTCGGGGAATCGCTCCGCGTAAATTCGAGCCGCGGCTCGAGCATTTTCTCCGGCTACTCCGTACATGATAATCATGCGGTGTATTCTGATGCAGTATATGCCATTTTCTTCTAATTCGATTTTCAGAAACACGTCGGATGCGCGATACGTGCGGCGTAAAGCGGTGTAAAGCAACAAGTAACAAACTCGAGATAAAATAAGTAACAAATGAGCGCTGTTAAAAACAAATGAACGAATAAAAGTTCAGTAACGTTTATCCTAAAATTTCCTTCCCGAACGTGAGTGATATCCCGATCACAAAATAATTTTGAGGTACATTCAATGCGCCAGACATACGTTGTAAAAGAAATTGCTTTTTTAAACTCTTTACTATATTTTTATATATTTTACATTTAATTAAATATTTTTACATTTAATTAAATAATTATTTATCGTGAAAGTAACTAAATTAACAAATATTTTTTTGAGCAACAATAACAACACTCATTTTATTTAAAAAATCTTTTTAGCTATAAAATTCCATAAACCTATAAATAATTAAATAATGTAGCTATATTAATTTTATTAATTTTAATTTTTTTCTGTTTTTAAATTATAAATTTTATAGTGTTTTATTTTAGTATCTTATATACTAAAATTAAAGAATTTTAGTATGTTTCGTGAACCGCGATGAAGAATTGAGAGAGCGATTGGAGCGGATGTGCAGCGGGCAAAATCACGACGAAAAAAAAGACTGGAGTTATTTCAACACACAAATCACACAATTTATTTATTTACATTAAAGTTCGGTCGTCACACTAACGCGGTGCAGCGGGTCGCGGAGCGAGAGACTTCCGTGACCTTCGATCCCGTCGTGAGACAGGTGTCGAAGCGAGCGACTTCGAAATAATTAGCGAATGCAAGCGCGTTCTGCGAGCGACAAGATCGGCTGCAAAGATAATCGAAGCTTGACTGATAGGATGCTAGAAACGATTTCTGCCCTTCGTTGTCTCAGAGGTTCTATTTAAACTCCTTTTGAGTTCTTTATTTCGCATGGGCGCGCGGCGTATTTTCGGGTCTCGCACCGGTAGACGAGCTGTCAGCTGATCGCGCGTTTTTTAAGAACACGGCTCGAGGTCTGTAACTCGGGATCTCGCTCCCGGCGCGCTGTGTTTGTAAACAGCCTATTGCTTGTCTCTCCTATTCTCTCCCGATTGATTTATGATTCCGAGTCGCTTTAGCTTGTTGCCCGAATAAAGAACATGACAAGGTCGGTAAATAGATACACAATATAAAATGGATAATTATAAACAACCGCGTCCAAAATTAATCAACAATAGGATCTCGCTCAAACAAGTATATAAGAAACATTTTTATAAATTTTTAAAAATTTATATTCATACATGTTAGTAGGAATACTATGAGAGTTCTAACTCAGGTCCTCTGAGGGGGGTGCGGGGCGCGGGGGGTTCTCCGGGACGAGGGGTATGACGTCACGCGGGGCGGGGGTATCTCGTAGGCGCGGGAGCTGACGTCACGCGGGTGGAGGGGGATGTTTCGACAAAAGGGGGGTGGGGGAGTTTTCTGAGTGCAATATTTGTAGATGGTATCTTTACGACTTTTTTATGAGGGTTCTTAGACATTTTCCCCAAAAAGGTATAGAACAAGCGCCGATGATTAACAATTTTGTACCCTCGTTAATATAATTTTATTACGGAAGCGCCGATGTCCGGCTGCTCGTCAACGGAGCGATCTAGAGTTCATTAAAACTATGTTTTTCATTTTATGGACATTTTATCATTAGGAAAGGAATGAAGATTTTAAGCCGACGCTGCGACGAACATGTCAAACTTGATTTAATAGGCCTCTACCTATTTGCGTTGACGTTCGGCAGCTTTGTACCCTCGCGGAAAATCTCCCATAAAAACGAGAGCGAAACATTTTTCTTAATATTTTTTAAGGAAGAATGCAACGTATCGGCGCCAACGTTCGGCTGCTTTGTACCCTCGCAGAAAATCGGTCGTAAACGAGAGCGAAACATCTTCCTAAATATCTTTTTAAGGAAGAATTGCGATAATTTTGAGAGGGATGGGGGTTGAAACTTATGGAGAGAGTCTGTCTCCGCGTCAAAAAGTCTTTAGCATTCGACGAGTTAAAGTGTCCTATGCGAAGTGTCAGTGGCACAGTGTAGTGAGTTAAAAAGAAATGGAAAATGATAATAATTTCGAAGCGATATTAGACGAGTCGTCTGACGAAGATCACGCGCTGTCGGATGACAGTAATTATATTAGTAATTGCAGTGAGGACCTTACGGATATTTACGACAAGGTAGTGGACAATTCACAAATTCTTGCGCTAAACGGACGTACAAAAGTTTGTACAATATACTTTTATTATTCGACGGGTACTGATCAAGCTCTATGTACTACATGTATGATCTCTATTCAAGACTTCGGGCACATGTATGCTGTTCGGAAGCATGTGATTCAATTACACGACGCAGTGGAGAGTCGATCGTGCTGCAATTGTAGAAATCCATTGTATATAATAATTCCATGCAATATGTGCCCTATTTGCACACAATAAACTTTGGGAGATTGTGCTGGGACACTTAAAGTGAGAATTCTGAAAGTGAAGATGGCGTCTCAGGAAAGATTGAAGAACATTCCAGTGACTTCGATGGTGCATTATTTAAGAAATCGCGAACTTGATGTGCAAAAACCTCAAGCAAGAGATGTGACCCATTTTCTGCAATCTCATGAAAGGAAATTAATGGGAACTACCGTATGTAACTGCGTCACATCATCTAAACACAACCGAATCGCGTGTTTTCAGCGTCGATATCAAAAGGTATTGCATTTTTTAAGTGGACAACCGAAAGTTAGTAGGAACCCAATGAATATGACATTGCCACCATGGCCATTATTGCTATTACCATCCAACTCAGATGTGTTGCCATCTGAATCGGAGGAGTCGCCAGAACATAATATTCTGAACTCAGACTTAGAAATCGATGAGTCGGATGTGAGGGACGAAGATTGAGAGTGTGTTGTAAGTATTTCTTTTTAATTTAAAAATTGTTAAAATAATTAATAAAAATTTTTTTTTCTGTCACAGAAGGGACCCCTCGCAGTAGTCCCACGGCCGTCGTCTTGTCACCCCCACCATCGTCGGCACAGCCGCCCGACCGCCTCACCACCGTTGCCGCCACCACTGCCCAGCCGCTGCTCCTCCGCTTGCCGCCGACGCATTAAAAATTTTTATATATTATAATATTTATATTCTTATCTTTATATTCTTATCTTTATATTCTTAGTGTTTATATTCTTATCTTTATATTCATATTATATTATTATATTCTTATATATTCTTATATTTTAAATTTTAAATTCACATTCATACGCACACACACACACACACACACACACAAAATTATAAATATTACGCATACTCATTTTAAGAATAAAAATTATTTTAAATATTAAAAAATATATAGTTTATTTTAGAATAATTCCTCTTTCCATCTATATTAAGAATATTATAAAAGAATTATTATATATTAATATTATTATAAAATAATTATATATTAATATTATTAAAATATTATTAAAAATTCTCTCTCGCGTTCACCTCGCGCTCTCTCTTTCTCTCCTAAGCGCTATCTCTAGCAGTCCCTAACCTCGCGTCATCTCTCTCTCTCTCTCTCCTCGCCGCAACATCTCTCTCCTTCACGTTCGCCTCACACCCTCTCTTTCTCTCGCGTTCACCTCGCGCTCTCTCTTTCTCTCCTAAGCGCTACCTCTCTCGCAGTCCCTAGCCTCTCGGTCCCTAGCCTCGCGATCCCTAGCCTCTCGGTCCCTAGCCTCGCGATCCCTAGCCTCTCAGTCCCTAGTCTCGCGATCCCTAGCCTCTCAGTCTCTAGCGTCACGTTCCCCCTTCCCCGCATGACGTCATCCCCCACAAGGACCGTGCAACGAGCTATGTATGAGAGCTGGGACTGGTTACGGGTGGGAGAAAGATGGAGAATGGAAATGCATGCAAAGAAATTACATCATAATTTAGACTTAAAAACTCTTTATTCTTCTTTTAAATATTTTTTTTCTTACATATTATGGACTAAAAACTAAAGCTGCCAGCTCGCAATCGATGAGCTGATGCTTGTTGAAGGCGTCGCTAGCGCGTATTACATTTGATACTTCTTTAGGATTCGTTACATTGGACGCGATATTTGAAAATTGCGTAAACTTGATATCGACTGTATTGGTAATTTTAACCAATCGGTCAAAAGTTACATCAATGCAAGGATCGAGATCGAACATACGGTGTAACGTCGATTCGATCATCATCATGCATACATTTGAAGATTCAAGACTTATTAACTTGGCGTCGTTAATCGTACGAACTCGCACTGTTAACGGTCCAACGCTTATAAAACTGTAGGCATCTTTAAAATCGTTTCGAAGCAGATTCTGAATATTGTGACGTTGCTCGTAGAGTCCTTTCCACGCTTCGAGAGATAGTATCAGTTCCTTTCCTCGATGATCTCCTATGGCGATTTCCACGTAACTCGGTGGATCCACTTTGATACCAATTTCGAGGAATTTAAATTCCGTAGCTGTCAATGCGTATCGTCTGCCTAGTATACGAACCGCACGACGCTCCAATGAAATGCTGTAAAAATGAAATTAGTTTGAAAATAATACAATTTGTAAAAAAAAAAAAAAAAAATATAAAGATAGAAAGAAGTTAAACTTACTCATCACATTTATTCTCAAACGATGGAGTGTCATCACGACTCGGGACGTAATTATTCACAGGTCTGCCGGAGCCACTGCTTCTTTTAGCGTAGTACATATTTCCAGATTTTAAAAGTGAACCACCAGTATGAACGGTTAACGCTACACTGATCGTATAAAATTAAGAATATACGTGACGCTTATTTTTAAAAGTAGTGGGGTAAATGTGGTGGGAGATTCTAGAATACTATTGGCGCTATGAAATTTAGGAGAAGGGGAAACGGCACTCGGATAAAAAGAATTCTTAGAAACGATTCGTGAGGAAAGGATTGGGGAAGGGGAATAAGAGATAAAACACATTAATGTTTAAATATTTTATTTTTCCAAATCTTGCAATTCTTTCTGGCGTTGCGACTACCAGTTAAATATTTTGAATACATTTTGTAATGCGCAATTCTTAACATGTTTTCCACATCGCATAGTGTTTTTAACATCTAGATTATTTAGAGACTCAATATCGTCGTAATCAGCATCCAAGGTCTCAATAATGAAACCGTTTCCCGCATCATCCAATATATCGGCTAACCATTCTCGCTTCTCAAGTCCTTTTACATATACGAGAATGGATTCTTCTTCTTCTTCATGTGGTCCACCAATGATAGCTGTTGTAATCAAACGCTGAGCCATGCTGTATGGAACGTTTCCATCTTCCCATTGCAATCCATGATGATTTCGAGTCAACCATGAGGCTTGGTGTCTCTCCGATTTTATGAGTACACTCCATGGTACAGGACATGCGAAAAAATGATGTGACAAAATAAATCCTCTTCTCAGGATTGCCGCTTCCTTTACAATGAATTGTTTATTGAGGATAAACCCCTGTAGATCCACAAACGTTGGTACGGACATGACGAGATCTCTCTCTTCGATGTATCAGTTAAAAAGAAGAATGGCAACTATCTCATAACACTTTGATTTATATTCTGCTATGCTTCCCCCTCTCTCTAAATTGTTGGTGTGTTTAGGTGATTTTGCGCACAACGTTGGTCAACGGGTTGTACTGGATCACGCGATCATGTATGATGAGACAGTACGCAGTGGTATTCATCGGCACATTCTCCTTACACTCGAATTCCAATCTCACATCCACGGTTGCGCTCTTGACCGATTCGTTTTGTCGAGAACAATCGATGATCACGAACGGACCGTTACGTAGAAACATTGAGACGGTGAGACTCGGCTCGAGATACTCGTATCCATAATAGTTCTTGCAGAAACGCGCATACGTATCGTACAGAATTGACCATCTGTTTTTATCGAAATCCAGATTCATATCGTCGTACGGATAACATTCCGAGTTCAGATAGAGTTTCACATTGGTCATCTTGCAATCGTCGAATCGACTCATATCCTCAGACATGATGTTTTTCCGACCTGTCTGCAGAGCGAAGATAACATATCGTGGCTTCTCCAGCTGAGTCGCTGTCTTAATGGCCCATGAATGCTTGGTTGTACGCTGCAATAGCGGATACTCATACAGATCCCACGAGCGAAAACCCATGCTGAGGTAATGTCCGCTTTCCAGAGCGCGCAGCATCGACAGCTTCTTAATCTCGCTCAACAACACATGCGGCATTCGCCATTGTATCTTGAATATGTTGATCACAGGCTCCAGCGTCGAATCTCCAATCAGACAATTGTTGTCGTTGCGCGATCGTATTAAGATTAACTCATGACGAGCGTTCATCACCACTCGTCTGTAATCCTCGCAAAATCCCAATAACATGTAGAGCGGTACGCAAAAATTGAAGTTTCCATTCGCAGTAGTCGGATCAGTCCAGCCGGCGTTTCTCATAATCACGCTTCTATCGGATGATATCGTTACATAGTTTTTGAGCAAACTTGTTATTCCCACGTTTCTATTGCGATCAATCTCCACGCCATCGAGTTCGTATCGAATCTCATCGAACATGAATGCGACACAATTATTTCCCAGTATCACAGCAGATCCTTCGGCTGGTTTATTTATCTTTAGTTCTCCCTCGATGTATAGGAAACTTTCATACGGCAACGTATACAGATCCTGTTGTTGTATGGGTATTCTTATCTCATCACTGTGTCCGAATGTTGTGTTAGCGAACGGGTTGTACGTGTGAGTCTCGATCTTGACGATGCGATCGTCGAAGATTGGCTCGTCTCCAATGTTGAGGATGTCGGTCATTGTTCAGATGTTTCGCACCGCGAATCCCAAAGATTGTAAAAACGCAACATTTGATGCGTTCAGTTTCTTTTTCTTACTGCAACCGGATGATTGGATATTAGTGAATGTCGACGTTGTTGTTGTTGTCGCTGGCTCCGTAAAGATTGTGTTATCTCTCGTATCTTTCGATCCGTTCAACACGAGCATCTCATACGCCACACACGTACGTTATCGCTGTCGTCGTCGTACGTGCAATCTAATGGTGATCTCTTCTCCTCGAAAATCGAGCAATCGTCTGTCCTGGTCGACAACGCGTAACGTTAAATCCGTAATGCTCCGCACGATGATCGGCAGGTAAATGATGTGCGCCGGTGTTTCCGATATCTTATATCCTGGTGGTACCCTCGGTGAAAATTCATGTATCGTATGAACGAGTTTGCCGTTGCTGTACGCGCCCGCGGTCACATTACATTCTACGCGGATAATGTTCACGTTGATAATATTAATCGGCATGTCCGACTTATACCATTTTCGCGGCTGCAGTATACGGTTCGAGAATCCCAGCAGCGATCCAATGTTGTTAGGCTTGCTAAAATTCATTCTGTAGGCGCATTTGATCTCGCTCCTCATCGTATTATAATTAGCGCGGAGCACTATCGGATATTCTCCATCTTCAAAGTCACCGTCGTCATTCGTCCGAATATGCGTGGTGTCAGCGTGTTTTTTATCATCGTCATGAACAGCGTGTCGCGGACGTTTTCGTAAAATTGCATGTTTCAAAAACTCATGTATCGCTTGCAGCTCGTACGATCCCTCGGGAATCGTAATTTCCGCGTCATCTTTGCCAAAGTAAAATTTATTATTCGAGGAATTCACGTTCGATATCGTGTGATAAGTCTCAAAATCCTAGACCTAGCTCGTATTCATCGTCGCTCAAATCTACGGCGGGAAAGTAGTTTGCCGCGAGAACACTACTCTTCCCGGTCAGTGTGAATGTCATAGACATATCGGCAAAACTGTTTAACGAATACTGAGTTAAATAGCGCAATGTCAGTCTTTAAATTCACATGCATCGACCACTCGGAGAAACTGTAAGCACAATTGTCCACAGATGCTTTGATTGTAAGTTTGAACAGGTGTGTAATTGTATTGTATCTTTGTCACATTTAAATATCGCACCAATTCATTCGGCGGTCGAAGATTGCCGAAACTGTCAAAATATATAGCGCGATCCCCCCTCTTTGCATACGCTACCCAATGAGTACCCGATCCTTTAGCGTTATCCAAATTTACGATGCCGCTCTCGTTTCGATATATACCACCGATCGGTAATGGATCACGCATGAAAACACCTCTAAAATACGGAATGTGCATACGTTTTGCCAGTTGTAGCAATTGTATGTTGGTAGTTACGCCCTGTGGCATTTTTAGCGTCTCTTTGACGTTTTTTTTTCCCCCTTTTTTCTCGTTGAAACTCCTCGTCCGCGTTTGTATGGAGCGAGATACAATCCGTGACCTTCCATGGCGCGATTGTGACGTAGCATCTCTTGCAACTGACGTTGTGTGGCTTTTCCGTCGTTCACCATCTTTGCTACACCAGCCGCTCCACCGACCAGAGATCCGAGCGCGCCCAACATTGGTAGAATCGGCAATACACCCCCACGTTTCGCTACCGGAAGTATTCGCTTCTTCGCCATCTTTTTCTTCGTCTTCGTCTTTGTCGTCTTCAGGCCCATACCGAACTTCGTCTTGGCTTTCATCGCTGCCCAGACAGCTGTGGCGGCGGCTCTCTCACCGAGAGTCGAATCTCTCGCAACGATGCGAGTTTGCGCTTCCTTGGCGAGTATCCTATCTGCCGCGTGTCTCTCGATGAGATCGTTGCTTCGAGAGTACGCTATATCGTGTTCACGGCACGCTGCGTCCAATGGGTTGATACCTCGATCGCCTCTGGCTAATCGCTTTTGTAGTCGCGTGCCCGGACCGCAAAACTGATAGCCGGGGATATGGAATTCGATCGGAAGTGCGTTTATCGCGAGATTTAATAGGCCTCTACCTATTTTCGTTGACATTCGCTGCAATCCTTTATCATCGGCGCTGGACCGTCGATGTGCGTCTGCTGCCACGGTCGATTGTAATGTTCGAAACAGCGGCGATAAGTTTGAACCTCCAAATCCGCCTTTATATGTTCCGGAAGCTTGTCCCACACGCAGTGGACGTAATTGCCACACATTCGCAATAAAACTGTTTTCGACACAAATTGTAGCTGTTCGGCGCTCAAATTACAAATATCGTAAGGACTTGATAGCAAGACAAACATTTTTTCGTTACTGAGCGATTCGTGGTTCCGCGCAGCTATAAATAGACAAGCGTTCGATTCAATCGGGGAGTGGGAAAATGAGATTCGTGCGACAACCTTTCGCGATACGCGTGACGAATTACGACGCCAGATTACGATCGATGGGGGACAACGCGGAGATGCGTAGACACGGTACGATACTGCCGACTACTATACGCGCGATCGTTTGCTGCCCCTCGAATTGCGGTAAAACTAACGTGTTGATTAGTTTGATAGAAAGCCCGCACGGCGTCCGCTTTGAAAACGTGTACGTGTACTCAAAGTCACTGCAACAGCCAAAATATCAGTATCTGGAGAATTTGTTGACGTTGATCGATGAAATCGGCTATTTTACATTCTCCAATAACAGTGACGTCATTCCACCGAGCGAAGCATGTCCAAACTCGATATTAGTTTTCGATGACGTGGCGTGTGACAAACAAAATACGATAAGAGAATACTTTTCAATGGGACGCCACTCGAACGTCGACTGCTTCTATCTCTGTCAGACATACGCAAGAATACCGAAACATCTTATACGCGACAACGCAAACCTGCTAATCTTGTTTAAACAGGACGGTACCAACTTGAAACATGTGTACAATGATCACGTGAATACTGACATGTCATACGAGGATTTCAGTGAATTATGTCGTACTTGTTGGCAGCAAAAGTATGGATTTCTAGTGATAGATAAGGATAGCTCGCTTACGAACGGCCGATACAGAAACGGATTTAACGTGTTCGCGATACCGCAAAACAATTAGTCGTTGCCGATGTTCTGTCGAGAGAGGTGAAACACGAGCGTTCGACACTCTACCGACATGGCTGAGAACGATAATATTCGCGAACGTGAAAAGATAGCGAAGGAGATTGCGAAAACGAGTGAAGCAATCCGCAAGAAACATCGCGCTTTGAAGACCGGTAAGATCGATGACGATATCGCGGTCAAGACCCATTTTAGACCTATTATTGAGCCGCTACAAAAGATTGTCGACAACTCGATCGCGGTGAAAAACGAGCCGGAAAGTACCGCAAAGATTAAAATCTTACCCATCAAGCGGTACAAGGAGGAGGAGGAGGAAGAGGAGGAAGAGGAGAAGGATGATGCGACACCGAAAAAGAGGAAACGGTCAAACCCGAATCGCTCATCGACACCGCGTACATCGAATGCTTTATTGGATGAACCGATGATAAGCTCTACACCGTTCGCGACAACGAGAATCGTACAACCTATGATACCCGAAACACTCGCAAACGAAAATGTTTTCGAAACCTCGGGCAGCACGCTCGAAACATCGTTTGTTCGAAACACATTACAAACGCTGGAAGGTCAAGAAATGTTGCGAAAGCACTTGGGACCACTGGGACAAGAGTACATGAGCACTCTCCTCGGTGGCGACAAAGAAAGGAAAATCGATCACGTGTACGGTGTCTATTTCGACAAGGATGAAATGCGTCTCGGTAACAAACGATTCGACATTGACAAATATGACTATAATTATAGATGAAGTGAGGTACATTGGTACACCAGGATTATACGAATTGATCTTCAAGAGAATTCCCGATGATGACATTTACACGGAGGATGATATGCGTAAATACAAGAGTATATTATTGGCGACGAACGCGCATAAACGCAATTATGACACACAAGGCCAATTACGAAGCAACAGGGGATACAAGTACAAACATATAATCGCACCATTGATATCGATTGAAAAGAAAAAATCTGGAAAGGGAGTATTCATGCCTCACGCGATGGCGCTAACCGACAATAAGATCGATTACATACACTGGGATGACCCCAACGAGCTAGTGGATCGGGTACGATTGCTGGACGCTTCGCGCCGAGCTGGCCACAACGCTCACGACAATGAGATCCTGTCGATCATCGAGGAACTTCGCGAAGCAGGCATTATTATAAATTGAATGGTGTCTCGACAAATCTAATCAGTCGATCAGCGTCACTCATCGGTGGAAAAAAAAATGCCTATCAACAAATTTGGATTATTCGAACCAAGAAATGATGCAACCGGCACAAGCGGTTCTTGGGATAGATTGGTGAAAAGTTATGTGCACGAAAACGCTCTGTGTCGCGTCGTTACGGACTATGACGCAAGGTCGAGGAAGATTCGTCGTGTAGCGCAACCTGAGGCTGACACCGATGCCGTCAACAAACTGTATGTGGAATCCTGCGTTAAAAGATTGATGAATCAACAGAAAGAATCAGATGAGAAGCTGACTTCGTTCGAGAAGGATGTGCGGGCAATACAGATTGTGATAAACGAACTTCAACGCGCGGCTAACGCTAACTCAGAAACGGCTATCAACCTGAATGAGCAGCAGTGAACGGGTTAGGAGCGGCTATCGAACGGTTATCGAACATCTACGAAGGGTTATCGAACGGCTACGAACAATTATCGAACAGCTACGAAGGATTATCGAACTACTATCTAACTACAATGAGTGGTAGTGAACGGCCTAGCAACAGCTGCGAACGAGGCTATGAACGGCCTAGCAACAGCGAACGAGGCTACCAACAACTCAAGCAGGGCTGCGAACGAGGCTACGAACAAGTCTTTAAAGGCTACATGCAAGGCTACAAACAACTCAAGCAGGGCTGTGAACGGGTCAGTAACGGCTGCGAACGGGTCAGGAAAGGCTACGAACGGGTTAGAAACGACTGTGAACAAGGCAGCGAACGAATCAAGAACGATTTTCGAATGGGTCAAGAACGGAAGTAAACAACACAAGAACGGCTGAAAAACGGCTCAAGAACGGGTCAGGAACGGCTACGAACGGGTCAGGAACGGCTACGAACGGGTCAGGAACGGCTACGAACGGGTCAGGAACGGCTCAAGAACGGGTCAGGAACGGCTACGAACGGGTCAGGAACGGCTCAAGAACGGGTCAGGAACGGCTCAAGAACGGGTCAGGAACGGCTACGAACGGGTCAGGAACGGCTCAAGAACGGGTCAGGAACGGCTACGAACGGCTCAAGAACGGGTCAGGAACGGCTATTGAAGAACGACAAACGAAAATGAATCATAAAACGAGCGACAAACGGCGATCGAGAAAAACCGACGAAGCGATGAAACAACATAGTTTGGAGAAACGGCAGTTGGTGAACGAACTGCACGCGCCGGCAAGGAAAAATTTTCCCCAAAGACACGTCATAGTGCGGGGATACGATGACCTGTGGCAAGCTGACATCGTCGAGATGCGTCCGTACTCTCGTTTCAACAGAGGTTACCACTACATACTCACCGTCATCGATGTGTTGAGCAAGTACGCGTGGGCCATACCACTCAAGAGTAAAGGTGGAAGCGAGACGGCTGACGCTATCGCCGAGATAATTCGAGATAGCAAGAGATGCCCGAGAAACATGCAAACCGATATGGGGAAAGAATTTTATAACGTCGACGTGCAACGGCTTATACGGAAACATAACATCAATCACTATTCTACATATTCGGTATTGAAGGCATCGGTTGTGGAGCGATTCAATCGCACGCTGAAGAACGACATGTGGAAGATGTTTACGCTGAACGGAACTTACAAGTGGATCGACGCGTTGGCGGAACTCATATCGGATTACAACGCGCGCAAGCATCGAACGATCGGCATGCGACCCGTCGACGTCACCCCCGCGATCGCTGATAAACTTTTAAAAACGGTATATAGTAACATAAAGATTGCCGCTCCGGCGAAATTCAAAGTAGGTGACCCGGTACGCGTTAGCAAGTACAAGAAACTTTTCGAGAAGGGTTACACACCAAATTGGACAACCGAAGTGTTTAAAATTGTTAAAGTGCAGCGTACTAATCCCGTAACCTATCTACTCGAGGACTATCGCAAAACATCTGTCGCTGGAGCGTTTTACGAGCACGAGTTGCATAGCGCGAATTATCCGGACGTATATCTCGTAGAGAAAGTACTGCGCAGGAGGGGTGACGAGGTTTACGTAAAATGGCTGGGATTTGACAATTCGCACAACTCTTGGATACATAAGGACAATGCAATTTAATTCATACAAATTGTATTTATTAATTACTCAAAAATTAAAAAATATATAATGTGTACAACAAATAAAAGTATTTGAAATATTACAATATACATGAAATATGTGAAATACAAAATCTTTATTAATACATCCTTTCCGTTCCAATATATGAAATACATACACATATGTTACATAACATATCGCACATACATTATATTACATTATATTACATTATATTTTATAAGGGTATCTGATAATGTCCCCATGGTAATGTGTCGGTCGAATCAGGTATGATATACCGCTTATCGTCGTACGGACTTAGAGCAATTTTTGTCTCGCAGATGGTGTATACTTCATGCAATTTCGACCTAATACATGACTGACTACGTGTCATTTCAATCTCGTCGTTCAGGCACCGCGTATAATCGTCGAATGTTATCGTTCTCGCGACAACGTTACATTTGACACCTTTAACCTTTTTTGTATCTTTCTTACCATCTACTCGCAAAGCGTACATTTTTGCTCTAAGTCCTACAAATTCAGTCATTATCGCGCCATTATTTTCATCCTTCATTAGACCTGGCACCTTTTTATTCACAAGCGGTATACTGTACGCGTTGTCAATTGGATAATCGCTCGTATCGAATCTAGCGATATCGCGTTTCATATTTTCATACACGTCTTCGCATTTAATATGATATATTAAACTATCTGTATCGGTGTACATTACCCGACATCTGTCACGATAGAGCGGTGACATGTACTCGTGATGAAATTCGTACAGACACACTTTCGATATGTCGAGTATACACATACCAACATAGATTGGTTTGTTAAATTTTACTTCTAGTTTACGTAATTCTACGGCAATTAAATTTTCTGAAAAGACGCTCCTGCTATGGAAATTTGGTTTCGCTATCATCGCCTCTGCTCCGTATCGTCCGTCCCACTTTGTCAATAATTTTACATCTACATGATTACGCACATTTTCCATCGTTTTGCCAAATACCGCGTTGTTCATCAATTTGTACAAATTTTTCTCAAAATCATTTTTCGCTTGTGTTCTAAATTTTGTATTTAGTTCAATGTAATCGCGGAGCCATGCGGATTGAGTGAATTGTAATACGCGATGTATTTTTGTAACGCGAAGGCCGTGACGCGTGCACTGCTGCAGGTTGCGGTAGTGTATGACGTAACGCTTCTTATCATATAGCGTTGCGAGAAGCTTATCTTCCCGCTTGCCGGGCGGTTTGTCACGTGTCGGGCAAAACGGTAGGTCAGTGTGCGTGTCGTGAAGATGTTGTGGATACTCTAAATCTACTTCGAGGATATAGCCTGTAGGTGAATCGAGCGCTATTGACGAGATGTCAAAGTTAGATACATCGTCGACCCATCGAAAATCGGCATATGGCAACGGTTGACACATTGCCCATTCATACAAATTATTTACATCTAAATACATTAAATATGATGATGGTTTCGATGGATCATATGACTGCATGTACTTGTTATTAGCATGCGCGTATCTTCCTGAACATTGACTTAGACCGCCGCGTATACCCCGTTCAATAAACATAACCATATCGATATCGGTAAGCAGTTCGAAATTTACGCATGTATGTTTTAACATGGCGTCCCATGTATACCCAGGAAGAGTATAATAATACGTAGGGTCGAGTCCGTAACTCGCGATGCAAGTGTCGTGAAAGTTTTCAAATATATCAGCCAACAACAAGACATCAATTTTTAAGTACAGATCGCTGTATTCACCCAAGGTTTGAATGGAGAACTGCTGCCACACGTTGACGGCGTGTGCGTAGTCGCTCTCGGATACAGTGTCACCGGTTAAAGAACTGTAAAACGATTCGCGTGGTGGTAAACGCGTGTCTTGCAGCTTGTCCACGCAGTCAATGTACTCGTACGGAAAGACACCTTTTCGCGTTAATAATTCAAAATTGTTAGCGGATAATGCGGAAAAATTGGAACGCAAAATTTTTAACTTATCCTTATTCAAAAAAGATGCCAATTTGTCAAGACTAGCATTGAGAAATTTGTATGAATCGATGAATCGTAATTTCATGCAAGCTTTCCGATCTTTATCGTCGTCGGTACTATTGACAGTCTTCGTAAATGAAATGTATTTTTCTTTTGTTATTGGAAGCACATCTACGCGTCCTTCATACGCGGTAGCTATTTATTTTATGATAAAATGTGCGTCATAGCCGGATAGATTATGGAAAACTACAGGAATGACATAAGAGTCTTTGTAGTTTAGATTACAGTTTGAGTGCGCGGGACCCCTGTATCGCCCGATCAGATGACAATGATCGCGTACGCGTGTATCATCCGGCGCAAACGGTTTTTCGCAAATGTGACATTGCGTGACGCTATGAAATTTTTCCCATTCATCTTGCGTTAATTTTGTCATGTGGACATTATCAGACAAAATACCCTTTACACGATGCGCTAAATTTTTAAGTTCTTCGGCGAACCATGAAACGCAATCGATACTACGGCGAGAATTATACGCGGATAACGAGTTGTCGTACGAACATTGCACGTAATACCCAACGCTAAATACCTCGTGATGTTGGGAGTATGACGCATGTTCCGGCGTCTTCTTCAGCACACACTCCAAGTCGGCGTACACCACGAAGGGAAATCGCTCCTTTCTGTTGTAGTTGTCGAAGTCGAGCCACTTGTCTTTATCGCTTGGTAATCGGATAGCGCAGTCGTTCATTTCTCGACAGTCCGCAATGTGAGCCTCCAATTTTTCGCTCAAATTAAAGAAGTGCAAGCATCTGTGAAAAAAAAATTACAATTTTATTTACAATTTTATTTAAAATTATTATATAGTTTGCAATAAATATACATACCGATCGCAGATATATTTTTGACCATTGTGTTTGCTCAGTTGCGTGCTGACAAGCCGAGATAGATTTTTTATATACGCGAAATGCCCAACGCTGTCGTCCTCCTCCACATACAGCATATTTACATGTTTTTCTCTCTTCCGATCGGTGAGCTGTATCGGAAGAATAGATAATTCCTTCTTCCTCTCAATGCCGTAGACGTTGATTGAGATGTTATTTGCCAGTTCAAACTTTTTAATTTGGTTTAACGTCATCGGAAACTCAATGTTTTGTAAATTTAGCACTGTCGTGTAATGAGGATATGAAAATTCCCGTGTCACATTTCTTTCGGCGGGGTACAGAGCGGCCACCACTGACCACGCGAAACATGCATTGTCTTTAGACTGCACGTTCACCACTGCTCTCTTCGTCATAATTTCTCGCGGTAAGTTTAGATAACACCCCGCGCGCATAGGATTGCACTTGTTGACGTTGACCGTAAGATCAAGGATTCGTGACAATGCCCATCCGCTATCACGTTCCTGAAACTCTTCGAGAGACGCCAATGTGGATTCGATGACATGCCGCTCATACCACTCGTGTAAATCGGACGTGCGAAAGAGTTCATAATTTCGCGTGTTAATGCTTTTGTTGGAGCGCATATCACCTGTCACAAACTCACCGTTGAACACGGTATTTACTTTTGCACAGTTGTGTATTTTTATAACATCTTGCACTTGCTCGAGTACTACACTACTAGCGTCTTCCAAAAATTGTCGCGGTTCGATATAGTCTGCGTTAATCACCGCACCTGTCAGTATCCGATTTTCGAACGCGGTATCGATCTCTCGCCAAACGAGTCTTCCCGTGTTATTATCGCCACTGTAATTACCGCCACTGTAATTACCACCACTGGGTATAAACTGTCTCTGCAATCGAGTCTTTGCACCCTCGAGTCGCGCGATTCTAGCAACCAAAGATTGTCTATATCCAATGGAGAGTCGCGGACGCTTGACACGACTGCGTTCTTCGAGCAGTTTGATAAAGTCCTCGCAGCGCAGCGCCCATTCAAAATATTCGCCCAAGGTGGTGACTTGGCGGGACCGCTCCAACAGGTCGCGTTCGTTCTGCTCGATGTTTTCCATTATTTCTTTTATTCACTATTATACCACTAACACTTCTAATACAAGAAAGTAACCACTAAACTTTTTTCACCGCTGCATCTATGCGCTTTCAAATCGTACTATGGTTTGACGCGCTCTCATCCTCCTTATATATATTTCACCTAATTCTATCTTCTTTTCTAACATTTGGCGTATCTCAAAAGATAGTTTCCCGAGATATCGGTTTTATGGATAGAGGAGTAAGGACACAAGCTGCCGAACGTTGGCGCCGATACGTTGCATTCTTCCTTAACAAATATTAAGAAAAATGTTTCGCTCTCGTTTTTATGGGAGATTTTCCGCGAGGGTACAAAGCTGCCGAACGTCAACGCAAATAGGTAGAGGCCTATTAAATCACGTTTAGACATGTTCGTCGCAGCGTCGGCCCTAAAATCTTCATTCCTTTCCTAATGATAAAATGTCTATAAAATGAAAAACATAGTTTTAATGGATTCTAGAATGCTCCGTTGACGAGCAGCCGGACATCGGCGCTTCCGTAATAAAATTATATTAACGAGGGTACAAAATTGTTAATCATCGGCGCTTGTTCTATACCTTTTTGGGGAAAATGTCTAAGAACCCTCATAAAAAAGTCGTAAAGATACCATCTACAAATATTGCACTCATACGTAGCTCGTTGCACGGTCTTTGTGGGGGATGACGTCATGCAGGGAAGGGGGAACGTGACGCTAGAGACTGAGAGGCTAGGGATCGCGAGACTAGGGACTGAGAGGCTAGGGATCGCGAGGCTAGGGACCGAGAGGCTAGGGACTGCGAGAGAGGTAGCGCTTAGGAGAGAAAGAGAGAGCGCGAGGTGAACGCGAGAGAAAGAGAGGGTGTGAGGCGAACGTGAAGGAGAGATGTTGCGGCGAGGAGAGAGAGAGAGAGAGAGAGAGAGAGAGAGAGAGAGATGACGCGAGGTTAGGGACTGCTAGAGATAGCGCTTAGGAGAGAAAGAGAGAGCGCGAGGTGAACGCGAGAGACAGAGATAGCGAGAGGCGCATGCGAGAGATGACGCAGTGAAGGAAAAGAAGAGGAATTTTTAAAATGAATATATTAATTTAATATTAATTATTTTTAATTATGAATAAATGTGTATTATACATTTGTGTATGTGTGTGTGTGTGTGTGTGTGTGTGCGTGTGTGTGTGTGTGTTTAAAAGAATATAAATGGATATAAATGTATATAAATGTGAATATATAAATGTGAATATAAAATGGATATAAAATTTTAAAAAATATATATAAATGAATATAAAGATAAGAATATAAAGATGAAAATATAAAGATGAAAATATAAATGAATATCATAATATATAAAAATTGTCGGTGATGGAGGTGGCTATGGTAAAGCCGACGATTGTGGATGCGAGGCGGTGAGGCAGCCGAATGCTAGGTGCTGTGAGAAGCGGAGGCGACGGCTGGGCGGGGACTCCTGCATAACAGAAAATTTTTATTAATTATTTTAATAATTTATAATTAAAAAGAAATACTTACTAGTTCCAATTTTCCACCACAGGTTCTGGTGGATATGGCTCTAGGCCAAACAGTTCCCGAAGAGCATACATGTTCTCCCATAGCCAACTGTTATTGGCATCCATTTCCCGCGCCTCTGCAGTTTCGCACCACATTTCTGCAAACATTTGTCGATGTTCCCACCTCAGCATTCTCACCCACTCTCGTTCAGTTAAACCTTGCTCCACCACGTGTTGCGGCCGTAAATTTTGCACAATGTTATAGATCATCTGAAAAATATGAATATTTAATATATATCTAAACATATTGCAATATTCTGTATAATAGTTTTAAATAAATTGTACAACTTACTATTTCGGGGAGCGTACGGCGCAGAAAACCTCCAGTCATTTTTTTCACTATTTTTTTACACTCACTTCGCTCGGCGACTGTTCGAGACTTTTTGATGTGGAGACAGACTCTCTCTCCATAAGCTTCAACCCCCGTCCCTCTCAAAATTATCGCAATTCTTCCTTAAAAGATATTTAGGAAAATGTTTCGCTCTCGTTTACGACCGATTTTCCGCGAGGGTACAAAGCTGCCGAACGTCAACGCTTTTACATTTGCACCCCTATAAATAACGTTTGACATGTTCGTCGCAGCGTCGGCTTAAAATCTTCATTCCTTTCCTAATGATAAAATGTCCATAAAATGAAAAACAGTTTTATGGCTTCGGGTAGCCATAAATCACAAAGATAATCAGTTGCCGAACATGCTTAGACCCCCCCCTCCTTTGTCGAAACATCCCCCTCCACCCGCGTGACGTCAGCCCCCGCGCCACCGAGATACCCCCGCCCCGCGTGACGTCATACCCCTCGCCACGGAGAACCCCCCGCGCCCCGCACCCCCCTCAGAGGACCTGAGTTAGAACTCTCATAGTATTCCTACTCATGTTATTGTATGCTATATTATCATCTTTTAAAATTTATATAAATTAAAAATTTAGTTTTACATACGTACTTGTAAGATCCAAATCGAAATCATGCATATTCTTGCGTTTTCGATCACGCGCTCTTTGAAGCTCTATTCGTTCGCAAGTTATTATTTCTGCCTCGACAGGATGCTTACGCATAATATGCCTTTCTAAATTTGCAGTATGCTTTCCCTAAATTGAATATATTATATAAATCATTGAAAGTAAATTTACGTTAAATAATTTAATATAGTTGATTTTAATTTTATCTAATCGAATTTGAACTTCTTTAAAACTATACATAAATGCAACTAAACAGAAATGTACCAATAATTAAATGTACACTAGCAAAAGATAAAAAATAAGTAAAACAAATTTTAATAAAATGTAATTTTTAAAAATTTATTATAAATTAGAAAATTCGAAATTTTTCTGTACTTTTAATTTATAAATATTAATTTATATATCTTTGATTTATATTAATAAAAATAATTAAACCGTTACTACACTTTAACAAATAGAAATTAATTTTACCTGCATACTTGTAGAGCATCCAGCAATTTTACATTTAGATCGACAAGTTTCTTCATTGTTTAACGGGCCGTTTTCCCGAGACGGCCGGGCGTCGCTCAGTCGTGATCACAAGGTTCGGGAAAGGGCGTGTGCGAAAACACAAGACGATGACTCGGTATTTAAATTAAAGAAAACAGTTTATTCAAAAGAATTCATGAAATAATACAAAGAAAGTGGTTCGCGAGATATTACAACGTAATAACAAAACACTAACGGTTACGGATAAATACAAGTAAATGGACGGCGGTATAATACACCGAGAGATCGCTCGGTATTACGGGCGTCGGATAAATATTATCGCGTGACAGCGTGCCAAAGGCTTCCGATTAATACATCGAATGGTTCGTGATAAAGTACGGCTGAAGAGAATAGTACGTTACATAGTTCGGGTAAATGTAGAGAGTTGTTCGCGGCAACATAGATTTAATGAAAGCGATGCAGTAAATATTCCGGACGGCAGTACATAAGGTATCGAGAACATATGTTTCGGTTATATGTATACGCGGGGTTAACGCCCTGGCCGTGTTTATAAACGGCCTAAGACGATTTTAATAAATAAGATCGGACTATGAATACCGGCCTTAGATAAAAAAAAGTGTTATCTTTACTAAATTATCTAGAATAATATTCAGATAATTTGATTTAGAGTTTCATAGCACATGAGAATATTTAAGTAGTAGAACTTGAACAGTAAACGATAAAAACTTATAAATAAAAGTATGAATATATTTTTATAATTTACATTTTTTTATTTTACATTACATTTTTATTTATTTACATTTTTAACTGTTTACATAAGCGGTTTTAAAAATAATGTTATCTGGAAGTTATCTAGATAAATCGCCATATAATTTTATTTTTTATCTAGAATCTAGATATATTTAAAACAAAATCATCTTTATCTTATCTAAGATGAATTTACATATTTTTATCTCATCTTTATCTAGTTAATTTTAAAATTATCTAAGCACAACACTGTATGGGATATAATTATATCTAATTATATATAATTATAACTAATTATGTCCATATTTCATATAGTTTTGTATAGGTATATACAGGGTGGGGAAAAAGTATGGAAACCCTGAAAAATCTCGAAAAATATAAGTTTTACAGAAAAATGTTTCCTATAAAAGTTGTAGAGCCTAAAAAAATCTATTTACTGATCTTACAAGTTTGACCTTGGATGGCATGGCCAAGGTCAGGGCAAGGTCATCTTGAATTTTTTAAATGGAACCCCCATTTTTTATTACATACTCTTGTAGCTTATCTCGAGAGTTTTCCAAAATACTATATATGAGTTATTTTTAGTTAAGAATTTCCTGAGATATTTTAAAATTTGTCGTGATACTTTCTAATTATAAAATATAAAATATCTCGTAAAATAAAAAGAAGATCCTTCTCCAATCTTGGCTGAGTTTCGTATTCACTGCCAGTATTGAAATACTGGCGAGCATAACATAAACTTTGAGTTCAAAATAAAACGAACAATATAAATACTCTAATAATTAGAAATTTACTCTAAATCAGTTGTTTTCACGGCTACTCTAAATCAGTTGTTTTTACGGTTTCACGTTTAAATATCCAAAATATCCAAATACGAAACTCAGCCAAGATTGGAGAAGGATCTTCTTTTTACTTTACGAGATATTTTATAATTAAAAAGTATCAGGACAAATTTAAAAATATCTTAGGAAATTCTTAACCAAAAATAACTCATATATAGTGTTTTGGAAAGCTCTCGAGATAAGCTATAAAGCCCCTCGCACAATGCCAGGCAACAGGCGAATAGGAACAGGAAATAGAAAGTATCCACCAATAAAAGCAGGGAATAATATTTATTCCCTGCTCTTATTGGTGGATCTTTTTTATTTCCTGTTCCTATTGCCTGTTGCCTGGCATTGTGCGAGGGGCTTAAGACCAGAGCACAGACTTTTGCATAACGCATAACGCATATGTATAAGAAATTTGATTGGTCCATAAACATATGCATAAGAAATTCAACTAATCGAATTTCTTATGCATATGCGTTATGCGTTATGCAAAAGTTTGTGCTCGGGCCTTTAAGCTACAAGAGTATGTAATAAAAAATGGGGGGTTCCATTTAAAAAATTCAAGATGACCTTGCCCTGACCTTCGCAACGCCATCCACGGTCAAACTTGTAAGATCAGTAAATAGATTTTTTTAAGCCTAACTTTTATAGAAAACATTTTTTTGTAAAACATATTTTTCGAGATTTTTCAGGGTTTCCATACTTTTTCCCCGCCCTGTATAAACAATTTATATGATTATATATAAAGAATTTCTTACTTAAAAATAATATTAAAAAGTTCTTGGCATGTTATACAAATATTAATACAACATGCCTTGCAAGGTTTCTGGAATGTTAAGGGAATGAGTTTTGACGAACATGCACACAATATATGTTACTGGGAGGTTAATGGCAGGTTTATTAATCTCCGTGGAATGTTATAATCTTACAATTTAAGATTGTTGTAACCTTATGGGGATGTTATTGATATGCTATGAGGATTTCATCTCCCTTCTAATTAACATTTTTTAATAACTATATGTTTACATAAGAGCAGTCTTAAAAATAATATTATCTGGAAGTTATCTAGATGAAGCGCCATATAATTTTATCTTTTATTTAAATATATTTAAAATAAAATCATCTTTATCTTATCTAAGATGAATTTACATATTTTCATCTCATCTTTATATAGTTAATTTTAAAATCACCTAAGCACAACACTGAATACATCATACCGGTATTCATAGTCCGATCTTATATTTAAGATCATCTTAAGTCTGGTCAGAGGTTGACTTAAGATCCCATTCAACCAATCAAATGGCTGCGTAGCATCTCAAGCTCGGACTTAAGACGATCTTAAATATAATATGAATACCGACCATAATAGGTCTAGTTTACACCGTTAAATCGATTGGTACGCGCATGAAGAATAGAAATAAGGAGGCCGAACTAGCATGGAGGAATTATCGAAAAGTGCGACAGAATTCCAAGCCTAAATGTAGTTTATTAATGCTCCGCAAGGTTGCGCTTTTGCCTCACGGAACTCACACGTACACGGTGGACTTTTGTGTTAGCAGAGTGTTAGTCATTCTCTATCCTTCTTGCTCCTCATCCTGCAATCTCTCCTCTTTCTCAAACTAACGAGCATCTTGTGATTGCAACGCCACCTATAGGTACCTATGGGTGCGTTCGTTTATGCAGCGATTAGCGCATCCACTGCATCTCTCATCTGCGAGTCACGTGACATAATTTACCGAACGAGCACCTGTGAATTGACTGCTCAGATTGTAATTGGAGTGTGTAAGTAAAGAAATTTCAAATAAACATGAATTATTATTTGAATAAATACAATAAAATTTTTAAATAGGATAAAAAATATATTTTGATATATTAATATTATTTTAGAAAAATTCATTATTGATAGAATCTAGTGCGGATGTAAAATTTACTTGCGAAATCTGTAAGAGTAAATTATGCACGTTGCAAAGCTACCTTCAACATAATCGCATACACATAGAAAAGGGAAACCACGTATGCGAAAAATGCGGTAAACAATTTGATTCGAAAAGATACCTGAATTGTCATCTGAAATACCACGAAAGCAAGAAGAATTTTACATGCGAAAAATGCGGCAAATGCTTCATAACAAAGAATGACTTGAACATGCATCTTCGTACACACAACGATGAACGCAAGTATGAGTGTGACATTTGCAAGAAGACTTTCAAGTTTAAATATTGCCTTGCTAGACACATACAGATTCATTCAAATAAGTTACTGCATAAATGCAACCGTTGCGAGAAGGAATTCCGCCTGAAAAGCTATTTGCAGAGACACATGATAACGCATACGGACGAGCGGAAATATAGATGCATCATATGCGATAAGTGTTTCAATCATAATTGGAACTTGAACCGTCACAAAAAAACTCACTTCAAGCTCAATTCATCTACGAATCAGAAATGCAATAAGAGTTCTAGGCTGGAAATTGATCAAGCATCAACAAATCGATCCATTTATAAGTGCGACCATTGCACCAGAACATTCAACCGGAAACAAGATTTGCGACGACACAAGAAATTCAAATGCGATAAATGTGATAAAAGTTTCTGTCAAAAAACTTGAAATGCATAAACGTACACACGCCGAGAAAAATCGGTCTACAAATCAACAACACGATGAGAGCTCCAGGCCGTTAGAATTAGTCGAGCGTATCGTCAGCCCTATTCCTCCGGAATTATACGATCCGACACAACGCGGCGATAACTCTGAGCGGAAAACTGATTTCAAACGTCAGGAAGACGAACCCTAGATTTAGAAGGACCAGGACTTACGTCTTTCGTATTGTCATCCTCCTGCTTGTCACTGTTTGATTCTTTCGTCTGTCTAGAAGGACCGGGACATTCGTCCTCCGTATTTTCGTTGTTCTGCTGATCACCTTTTAATTTTCTCGACGAATGCATTTCGGAAAATGTATTTATATGAGACAGTGAAGGTTGATCAATATTTTATATAATAGAGACTTTACTTTTTGGATTTCGTCGAGCAATATTGAATTTGCAGTTTGAATCAAATTTACTGTATTGCTATGCTTTCCGAGTATTTTGTAACTTTATCGAGAGCAATTATAAACTGTTGTTTAATCTGATTCCTTAATCTAAAAAGTAAAAAGTAATGACATGTTTGTTATCAAACAATCTTTATACTACAAATATTTATTACAATAATTTTAATTTTATTATTTTGACTAACCAAATGTATTGTAATCACTGATTTTCATATATATTCTTGCGTTATATATATATGTATATATATGCCAGATATATTTCAAATCATAATGTCAAATATAATTCAAAACAATTAAAACTTTTAAGATATAAGAAATGTCTTTGATATATACTTGTTTGATTATATTTTTTTGCTCTGATAATTTTAAAATATTTTCTGTAATCTACTTACAGTTTTTTCTTTGATCAGTTTCCTATTTCTTCTAGTTTTTTAACAAACTTTGCAGCAAAATTTGATGTCAAAATTATAAAATATTACACAGGATACGTTTGTCAGGATGTGGTCATTCCATGTATTATTTCCTTGATAGCACCTAAACGCATCAAAACGTATTTGTCACTTTATTGTTTTAATTATAATTGTCGTAAAGTCTAAAAGATATTACTATTTCTTAACTTTAAATATAATGACAAAATTATATTAAATAAAAATAATTTCCGCATAATTTACCTTTTCTCGTGGAATTCTCCTTAATCTGTATCTTGTTTGTACGTAAACGGTTTATTTCTTCGTATTTCTCGCTTTTGATTTTCTTTAATACTTTTTTTATTTGAAGATTTTATTCGAACGTTTTTCGATTCCAGTCTTTTGAATCAAGAATTCGTATTGTTATAAGACAATCGTGATAATTTATCTTATAATTCTTAATTATGTTTCACTTTGAACAAAAAGACGTTGCAGCATGTAATCCCCTTTGATTCTGCTAAGACGAACTTTACCGGTCTGTACTGTATATAATGTCATATGTTTTATCCAAACGTATCCGCAAATAACATTAAATACTGTTTATGTTTATGTGTATATGTTTTTATGAGAGTTACTTTGCAACGGCCGGGCTAGTTTAAAATATTGAATCTTTTATGATTAACTAATAAAAAAAACAAAATATATTAGTATATATATTTTCAATATATAACAACAATAATTTTAGCAGTAATGAGTATGATTCTCTTAACATACAATATAAAGATGTCTTATTATTATAAGAACATACCCACACAACACCACGTCCTAAATTAGAACATAAGATGTCATTAAGATATCTTTTGGACATATCAAAAGTCATATAAGACGTCTTTATGCCCCGATTTTGAACGTGGTGTTGTTTGAATAACATTTGTATAATATACAAAAAACGTAAGTAATGTATTGAAATATTTAAGAACAAACAAAAAAATAAACTGTATCTAAATCATATTTGACTTAATGACAACAAACGTAAATATTAAAACATAAGACATCTGAGACCAAACAAAAAATCCAACTTTATCTAGTGAGATTATACTTAACTTAAAAAAACAAGCATTAAAAAACATCTAAGACATCTAAGAACAAAAAAAGGGAAAACTTTATCTGTGAGATCAGGATATCGATCATGAAACTTTTCTAGAGTGAAAAAAAAGTAATAAAAAAAAAGTAACGACGCACGTAACAAATCAACATATCTAAGTTTTTAACATATCAACGTCTTTGGCATGTAAAATATTATGAAAGTTTTTAAAATGTTTATGGCATTTATATTATGTAGTGCGATTTTGTTGTAAATCTTTGAGGACAGTAACAAGATTGTTTATCGCTTCAATTTTGTCTGTTGCAATCTTTTTTTTATCTTCCCAAATTTCTTTCTTTAATTTTAAGGATTGTGATTTCTTTTCCTCGACAAGTCGTAACATTTCTTCTTGAAATTGGATTTTCTCTTTCTTCAATTTCCTTCTTTTTGTTATTGGTAAAACATTTTCTTCGATATCTACAGTCTCTTTCTGATATGTGCCAGCTGAGTCATCCTTCAAGGTAAGTGTTTCCGGTTTAAAAGTTGAACCCAGGGATTCCTCCGGAGGATTTACACTCTTTTTCTCCGCAAAAACTTCATGCATTTGATGGAAATACTTCCAAGTTATGGCACTTTCGCCTGTTCTTTTCAATTTACTTACATTCCGATTGTAAGTAACTTGGAGATTTTTCCACTTGTTGACCAGATCATTTTTTGTTACTTTGTAACCTTTTTTTTCAAAAACTTGAACAATTAAATTCCAATATGGTGTCTTTCGGCTATTTGGGTTTTCAAACTTTCATTCATACCAAGACATTGTTCAAGTAAAAGCTGTATTTCTGCGTCTGTCCAATTCTCTTTCGTGGCTTGACGATTGTCGATACCTATAAATTGTGATAGTGCAAATGAACATAAATATAATAAAAAAATCATACAATAGTTACAGATTAAAGAAAATAATATCATCATAAAAATCACTAATTTATACAATCGTAGGAAAAGAAATTATATTAGGAAATACTTTACCAATTGATGTTTTAGTTTTATTATTAATATTTTATACTAATATAATATACATTTATTATTATATCTACATTGGAATCTAAATATTTTTATTTTATGATTATTGTACATACCTTATATTGTTGAAGTTGGTGCTGACATTACAAGCATCGGAGAAGTTGAAGATTGTGTACATATAACATTTTCAGGAAGTGATGACGGCAGGATTGAAATGTTGTTGAATGTAGACTTCTCAGATCTTTCCAAACTAACTGGAGACGAAGTAGCTTTATAGCTAGGAACGACTGTAACAGAACTGCATCTGAGATAAATTCATAAAAACAAACCACAAAAAGTTACTGAATTTGTTTATATAAAGCACATTATTTTAAAACAGATTATTTTAAATTTATATTCTTGATAAATGTGCATTTTTAGGTTAATTTGATCGCAAATATGAATTAACAGACTTCATAGTTTTATTGTATTACTTACCTTGCATTACTTTGAGTTTTGTAGGATCTATTTGGAGTTGTTCTCCACCTTCTTTGTTCTGAACTTTTATAACATAACTCATATTGAATTAATTTTTCAGACAACGCTTAACCAAGTTCAACCGGCTTAACAATGGACACTGCATTTTCACATTCGTTTACGCAGACTGTGGCAGTACTGCGAGCAGAGCATCCAGAGCAGGACCTCCGAGATGGCTGCGCAGATAGGCCGCAGCTCTGCTTAAACGAACAACAAACTGTAGGGATGGGCGATGTTTTCCGATTAATCGATCGTCGATGTTTTTTTTCTCATAATCGATTATTTTTTTCCGATGTTTGTTAGAACCGATTAATCGATGTTCGATGTTTATTTCTGAAACATCGATGAAAAATAATCATATTCACTCTGTACGAATTATACTATGGTCTTACATATAGAGATATAATAAGATATAATAAGAGCTATGTAGCCTATAGGTTTGTTCGCGTCGCATGCCCCAACGTGTTCCTTCTCACTCCAATGCGCTGTGATTGGTCTAATCACCTGTGATCACCAATCACAGCGCACTGGAGTGAGAAGGAGCATGTTGGGCCATGCGATGCGAACAAACCTTATGTAGTGCTGACCGGACGGATTCGCCTACGACGGGTACTCATGAGTCATGATCCCAGCGCAGCTTTGAGTATTGTATATTGTATGTATCTTGAGATCTTGCGATCTTATTTATTTAAATAAAGTTATTTTGTCGATTTTGTTTAGTGTAAGGTAAACACTTAATTTTTTATCATCTCTCGAAAAGTCACGTATTTGCGCAGACGTTTGACGTTTATAACCGATTGACCGATTGATCGATTGATGTCGATTATGAGTGCGTTTAGAAAACACAACAGTTGCACAACGTTACTAGATTTTCATATGAAGAAATATAAATAAATCTAGTAACGTTGTGCAACTGTTGTGTTTTCTGAACGCACCCTATAATTACACTCACAGAATTGTAGGTACAATTACCTACGATTCTGATTCCTTGTCTATTTCTACTTTACCGATATACAATAATCGATGTTCCGATGTTTCTTTAAAAACATCGATTCTTAATAATCGATGTTTTAAATAATCGATTATTTTGACATCGATGTTTTTTCTCAACATCGCCCATCCCTAAGGCGGAGTAAACGAACGACATCTGCGGCATTCTGCGGCAGTCACTGCATAAATGAACGCACCCTATAGGTACTACTATCGGGCCTCGGTTTTGGTCGCACATCCCAAACACATAGGCCTAGTTTGCATCGAGCACTTGATACGCGTATCAAGTAGTGCATTTAAGGGTAGAGCCGATGAACCATCTCGCTCGCGGTTTGATGTCGGCGCGCGAGTGGAGACGGCGCCTGAAGCGGGGCGCGGCGGGGTCGAGCACGTGGCTTTGGTATGCGTGGTTTTTTCGTTCGCTCTCTCTCGTACGCTTGAGAGAGCGTTCGATATATCGAACGCGCGTTTCTTTATACGCGCGTTTCGCACGATCGTAATCGCGTGTGGGCGTGGGATTTATCGCGGTTCTGACCACTGGATATTAGGGTGCCCCAGGAATGGTTACCGGTGACGGAAACTCCCGTCCAAGGCAGGGAACTCCCTATCTCCAGATCTTGTCCGGTACCAAGGAGTCAAACAGGAGAGCGGTTCCGAAAACCGAAAACTCTCGGTAGAGACTGGGCACTCCCGATCCGTTCGCTCGTAAATGCGGAGAGAGGATCTCGTTATGTGGCGGTGGTGAGAACACCCACCGGAGGCTGGGTACACCCGACCCCGTAACTTGCCGTTAACGAGTGTTCTGGAATCGGATTCGTTTCTAGGAGCTATATCAGCGCTAGAGCGGATCGGAGAACGGAGTGAGCTCTCTTGTCTGGAGCCGCTCTTTTTATACGGCTCCAGATCTCGGTCGAGAGTCTCTTCGGTGAATTTCGTTCGCTCTCGGTATCGCTCGGGATCGTCGCGCGGCGATAAACGCGGGACGTTGTATCGAATAGCAGTTGGTATAACGGCATAATAATAAATAATTAAGATGTGGCGCATTGCGCCTGCTGCATCACCCGGCCGGTGTTCGCCGGTAATCGGCCGGTTAACGGGGGTATCGTTACATTACCCCCCTGGTCAAGGAGGCCTGAATTTTGAGGCCTAGAGTACGGTCGGCGGCGGGTTCGTGATGCCGTGGGGCCTATTCTATACGGCGGCGGTACGTGAGTTCTCCGGCCTTGGATAATCGGAGGACCCATCGGCCTTGAGGAGAGCGAACCTTGTATTTTCGCCCTACGTGGACGGCGAAATGTGGAACGTCAAATTCCATTCCGGGTTCGACCTGCACGCGGATCGGTGGTGGTGGTAACGGTCCCGTTGGCATCAGTAGTCGTGGCCGCTCCTCGTTCGGCGGGTTCGCGCTGCTGGTCGGTGTGGCTCTTTTCCTGGCTGGTGGTGGTGGTACTGCCATGAGTCCCTCTAATTTCCGGCGGTTCACATGGTCGGACCGCTGAATCATGGTACGGACCCTGGGTGGCCTTGTTGGCGGTTGTTTGACCGTTTGTCTCGTGGTCTGCTCCGGCGGCGCGGGTATATATCCGGCTCGCCGAGGATCGCGTTGATGGCTTCGAGAATATCGTCCGTTGGGTTCGGCATTTCGATAACGAGTGAAACGGTTAGTCCTCAGTTTCGGTCTCCTCGGTAACAGCGCTTTCCGTGTCACCCCCGTTATTGTTATTGTTTTCTTCGGTGTCATCATCGGTGTTTCTTTCGTTGTGATTATTATGGTGACCTTCGCGATGCGCGGATTTTAGGTCTTGCACGTGTACGCGCTTATACCATTTTCCTCGTTGACTGCGCAGGTCCACGATAACCGGGGAGATGATTCGCCGTACTTCGAGCGGACCAATGTATTTGGGCGCCAATTTTGCATTAAAATTGGCGGCTCGATTCGAGAGCGGGTGGTCTCGTTTCCATACCCAATCTCCGACTTTCGGTTTCCATGGTCGCCTCCGGAAGTTGTAATATCGTTCTTGTCGGTGGAAGGCTCGCGCCAAGTTTATTCGGACGAGTTCATACGCTTCTTCTAGGTTCTTCCTGACTTTGTCCGGTTCTGGTGGTAGATCGTTCGGGCCTTCGGACTGCCGGGGCGCGGCCAATTCGCGGCCGTGATTGAGGAATGCCGGCGTATACCCGGTAGCCTCGTGGGTCGCATTGTTATACGCAAATTGAATAGCGGCCAGGTTCGTCCCAGTTGCGATGGTCTTTATTCACATACTGGCTGACCATCGTCTTGATGGTTCGATTCGTGCGCTCAATAGGATTGCAATGCGGTATGCCGGGGTGATGTGGTGACGTATATGGAAAGCCACTAATCTTTCGGTGAACTCGTGCGATATGAACTGCCTGCCGTTGTCGGAGAGTATTGATTCCGGGCATCCGTGGCGCAGGATGACGCGTTCGGTGATGGCTTGGGTGACGGCGGAAGCGGTGGCCTTGCGGAGTGGTGTCAATTCTGTCCATTTGGAAAAGCGGTCCTGCGCGACGAGAAGCCAGTTATATCCTTGGGGTGACCGGGGGAGAGGCCCGACGAGGTCGACGGTTGCCTGAGTCCATGGGCGTTCCATGGCCGTCGCGTGTAGCAATCTGGCGGGCGGTTGTTGCGTTGCCTTGTGTGCTTGGCAGTTAGGGCAGTTCCGTACGTACGTCGCGATTTCTTTAAACATCCCCGGCCAGTAATATCTTTCGGCAATGCGGGCGATGGTTTTTGCAATGCCGAGGTGTCCGGCGGTCGGGGCATCATGGTGCCGTCGTAAAATCTCGCGGCGGCGTTTTCTCGGGGTGCATTCCTTCCACTGTGTGTCAGCGGGGGTGTCCTTGAAGTCGAGGCTGTGGAGGATGTGTCGCCACAATTTCCCGTCCTCAATGCGGTAGTCGGGATGTCTGTCGGGATCCTGGGTCACGGCGTGGTGCAGTCGGCGATACCAGGAGCATTGGGGTGGAGTGACGACGCAAGTTACGGGTTGTCTCGAGAGTGCATCGGCGACGTGGTTCAGAGTGCCTCGGCGGTACTTGACCTTAAAATCGTACTGTTGTAATTCGAATAACCAGCGGGCCAGTCTCCCGCTGGATGTTTCGAGTTTCTGCAGCCATTTTAGCGACTGGTGGTCCGTAATCACGGTGAAGGCGTAGCCCTCCAGATAGTTTTTCATTCGCCTAATTCCCCATACCACCGCGAGGCACTTTAACTCGGTCGCGCTGTAATTTCGCTCGGCGCTGTTTAACGTCCGGCTTGCATACGCGATTACGCGTTCCCCTTCGTCGAAATATTGGGTTAACACCGCCCCGAGTCCGTTGGCGCTAGCGTCCGTCTGGAGAGTGAAGTGACGCGTGAAATCGGGGCACGCGAGTACAGGTGCGGTGATTAGTGTCGTTTTTAGGGTTCGGAACGCCTTTTCTTCTTCCGGGCCCCACCCCCAACGCGCGTTTTTCTTTGTTAGTCGAGTGAGCGGAGCGGCGATGGTAGAAAAATTCTCGGTAAATCGTCGGTACTACGAGGCGATCCCTAAAAACTGGTATATTTGTTTAACGGTCGTCGGGGTTGGCCACTCGGCGACGGCCTTGACTTTATCAGGGTCGGTGCGGATTCCGCGGTGGTCGATTACGTGTCCGAGGTAACTCAGTCTATCGACACAAAATCGACAAAATTTCTCCGGGTTTAGTCGGAGCTTGGCGGCGCGTAGTCGGCGAAATACTTCGGCTAACAGTTTTAAGTACTCCTCGAACGTCCGGCTAATGACGATTATGTCATCCAGGTATACAAAGACGTGCGATTCGAGTGCTGGGCCGATGACTTGGTCCAATAATCGTTGGAACGTTGCGGGGGCGGAATGCAGACCGAACGGCATTACGGTGAATTGGTAAAGTCTCCGGCCGGGTATCGTGAAGGCGGTGATTGGTCGACTACCGGGTGCGAGCGGGAGTTGCCAGTATCTGTTCTTTAAGTCGAGGGTGGTGAGGAACTTCGCGCCGCGGAGTTTGTCTAATGTGGCGGTTACTTGCGGTAAGGGATACGCGTCTTTCTCGGTGACGTCGTTGACCTTGCGGAAGTCAATGCAGAACCGGTGGTTGCCGTCCTTTTTCTTCACGATCACGACCGGGGAGCTCCATGCGCTGTGCGATGGTTCAATTACCCCTGCTGCTTCCATTTCCTCCACTTCCTTGTCGATAATGGCCTGCATGGCGGGGTTTCGCGGTCGATATCGCTGTTTGATCTGGTTCGGATCCCGTAATCGAATGTGGTGCTGGGCTAGTTCGGTCGGCCCGTGACTCGCGTCGAACTTCTTGAGTTCGACCTTCAAGAAGTCCTGGATCCGTCGCTCTTCCGAGTTTGTTTTCCTTCTCAGCCCCCCGGCAACGTCGCATTTTGGTGATTGTGTCGGCCAGCTGCGTGACGGCGGTGGCGTTATCGCGATTGCCGTACGGATCCACAGGTCGGCCCCGATAAGCACGGCGCTATCTAAAGTCGGTAATACTAAAAAGGTATGCGTGTATCTTCGGCCCTGAATGTGTATCGTGACGGTGACGGACCCCGGGGTATCGGCCGAGATGCCGTCGGCCATCTGGATTTGTCCTTCGTAAGGATCGACGCCACACTCCCGTTGTTGCAGCTTCGTGATGGTCTCGTCATTAAGAAACGATACTTCGGACCCGGTATCTAGTAGCGCCTGATAGTGTTGGCCGTGGATTCGTACGGGAATGTGTGGTCGCGGCGTGTATCTTATGAGGAGCTTGGGATGCTGGTGTCGGCTGCGGTGGTCCCGGTCCGCGCCGCGTTTCGCGCCGGCGGGTGACATTCTTTGGTTAACACGCCGTCTTTCCCGCATTGCGAGCAGAATTTCCGCGGCGGGCGCTTGCAGTCGAATCGCGTGTGACCCCTTTGCTTACACCGCCAACAGCACTCGTTGCGGTTATAAGCGGAAGCGACGGTGGACTTCGGGGGGTCGGACCGATCGTCTTGGCGCGCCGCTCGCCGTTGCTGCTCGATCTCCTCGTACTCGGTTGCGCGGGCTTGTAATTTCGTAAGGTTCACGGCGTCCTCGTACCGTACGTACAATTTATACTCTGGATGCATATTCTCGTATAGGTGGTCGAGTTGTTCTGAGCGAGGATACCCGCCGGCGCGTCTCATCATCGTCAGTATCTCGGTAGCGTACTTGCTAAATTTCTCGTTGTGTTTCTGGCGACGGTCGGTGATTTCACGGCGGAGGGCGGCCTGATAGCGTCGCGGTAAAAATTGCGTCCGGAATGCTTGCTCAAAATCCCCCCATCTTTGCCAATCGTCGTGGTTATTTTGGTACCAAAGTAAGGTCTCTCCCCGCAATAACTCCGGTAATCCTTGTAGGACTTGCGGTTCTGAGATACCGTACGCGTGTCGTAATTCCTCTACGCGTTCGAGAAACGCGAGGGGATCCTTCCCGTCGAAATGGCATCCCCACTTCCGTATCTGGTTTATGGTCCGCGTATCGTCGGGCGGTGTAGGTGGTCGGGTCGGCTGCACGAAGGGATTCGGTGGGTCGAGCAACGGTACGGGTGTGTCCCGTGTGGACGCCATCCCGGATGTGGATGCGTCCATATAATTCTTGACCCGGCGACGGAGTTCGTCTACGGTGCCCGTGGGGTCAACTCCGAAGTTGATAGCGAGCGCGATTAATGGTTCTTTAATGAGAGCGTGTACCTGCGTTCTCATTGGGCGTGTTTTCACGCGTCTTGTGTTTTACGCGGTCGGTGACGGTCAGGTCCCTGTTCGGGCGCCAATGTAAAGGGCCGTTTTCCCGAGACGGCCGGACGTCGCTCAGTCGTGATCACAAGGTTCGGGAAAGGGCGTGTGCGAAACACAAGACGGTGACTCGGTATTTAAATTAAAGAAAACAGTTTATTCAAAAGAATTCATGAACTAATACAAAGAAAGTGGTTCGCGAGATATTACAACGTAAGATAACAAAACACTGACGGTTACGGATAAATACAAGTAAATGGACGGCGGTATAATACACCGAGAGATCGCTCGGTATTACGGGCGTCGGATAAATATTATCGTGACATGACAGCGTGACAGCGTGCCAAAGGCTTCTGATTAATACATCGAGTGGTTCGTGATAAAGTACAGCTGAAGAGAATAGTACGTTACATAGTTCGGGTAAATGCAGAGAGTTGTTCGCGGCAACATAGATTTAATGAAAGCGATGCAGTAAATATTTCGGACGGCAGTACATAAGGTGTATCGAGAAGATATGTTTCGGTTATATGTATACACGGGGTTAACGCCCTGGACGTGTTTATAAGGACGGTTTAAAGGGTAGAACCGATGAACCGTCTCGCGCGCGGTGTGATATCGGCGCGCGAGTGGAGACGGTGCCTGAAGCGGGGTGCGGCGGGGTCGAGCACGTGGGTTTGGTATGCGTGGTTTTTTTCGTCCGCTCTCTCTCGTACGCTTGAGAGAGCGTTCGATATATCGAACGCGCGTTTCTTTATACGCGCGTTTCGCACGATCGTAATCGCGTGTGGGCGTGGGATTTATCGCGGTTCTGACCACTGGATATTAGGGTGCCCCAGGAATGGTTACCGGTGACGGAAACTCCCGTCCAAGGCAGGGAACTCCCTACCTCCAGATCTTGTCCGGTACCAAGGAGTCAAACAGGAGAGCGGTTCCGAAAACCGAAAACTCTCGGTAGAGACCGGGCACTCCCGATCTGTTCGCTTGTAAATGCGGAGAGAGGATCTCGTTATGTGGCGGTGGTGAGAACACCCACCGGAGGCTGGGTACACCCAACCCCGTAACTTGCCGTTAACGAGTGTTCTGGAATCGGATTCGTTTCTAGGAGCTATACCAGCGCTAGAGCGGATCGGAGAACGGAGTGAGCTCTCTTGTCTGGAGCCGCTCTTTTTATACGGCTCCAGATCTCGGTCGAGAGTCTCTTCGGTGAATTTCGTTCGCTCTCGGTATCGCTCGGGATCGTCGCGCGGTGATAAGCGCGGGACGTTGTATCGAATAGCGGTTGGTATAACGGCATAATAATAAATAATTAAGATGTGGCGCATTGCGCCTGCTGCATCGCCCGGCCGGTGTTCGCCGGTAATCGGCCGGTTAACGGGGGTATCGTTACAATTGTAAGCAAAATAAATGTCTACAAAATTTGCAGGTCGAGTTGTATATTCGGCGCTTGCAATTTCTTCGTTAGTGTTGTCCATATTAATTGCAGATTACAAAACTACGTAACTATATCATATTAGAATTAAACATTATAAACTTATATAACACTCAGAAAATGCACGGAGCAGCTCAATTGCTAGCAACGATTGCTAAATGAAAATTGGAAAGCGAAGGATTACGATCAAAGTAATAGTGTTTTATTTTAGTATAAACAATTCCTATGACAACTCTTCATAGTTGCTACGCAAAATTCCACGCGCAAGGGACTTAGCAAGCAGCGAGATCGCGTCCGATCTCGCGCTCGTGTTGCTCACGCTCTGTCTCTCCGCAAGACGGGAGAGCAGAGACTCCGAAAATCATCCGCGGTCGGGCCGTTCGGCCCTTGTGACGGACGCTTGAAAAACGTTACGTCACAATATATATGTACATATCAATAATAATATATATTAATTTATTATATTTTTCTCTTTTTAAACTCTTTTTTAAATAAAGAAAACTGCTCCAAAACCAGTTTTTTTATGCTCCAGTTTGATACCGGAGCATTTTAAATTATAATAAAAAACGGTTTGCTCCGGATCGGAGAGATTTTATAATTCACATTTTGATGCGTTCTTTCGGAGCGTACACACTTCAACGGTTCGATTCGGTTTACAACCCTGATTACCAAGCACTCTGTATAATAATATGCTGACTATCAATATTATCGTAATCAACATTTTTTGATAAATAATGGCTCTTAAAATTGATTCCGCATTGAATTTCTGTTTTATTGTAAAGTTTTTGAGCTATTATATCTCCCCATTCGTTGTTTTTAAATCGGATGCAGACTCATCTACCATACACTTTTGTAATTAATAAATCCTGATATTCTTTGTGCGTTAATGTAATTGTAAATGTTTTTTCGTTATTTATATTAGTAACATCATTTGAAGCATTGATAGATTGACTACTTTTATTTTTATTTTTTATTACACGAATCTTTTTCAAAGAATTTCATACCTAATAATTCGTGCAAATTGTAAATGTCACAAACAACATAGCATATTCCAGCAGATTCCTTAACAAAGCCAGTTTTTTATGAGAAAAAGGAATTGTGTCGTCGTGGCATGGGTCTATTTGAGTTATAATAATTGGAGATCAATTGGGGGTGTTAGAGTTTATGATCTCAAATTATCGCTCCATATAATTTATGTTTGTCGGTCGATAAAATGTCAGTTTTAGTTCACTTCCGTTTCTGGTCTTTTTCCGGCGGCGCTTATCCTCCTCACCTTCTGTCTGTATTGTTCGCAAGAGAATATAGTACACGTTTTTGCTCATTCTCAATAAGAATTACCTTCAATAAACTTAAAAATTAAATATATATATATATATATATATAACTTTTACATTTTCTACATGTGTAATAAATTTATTTTCTTTAAAAGTAATTTATGTTATCATTAATGACATTTTTCTTCTTATAGAGTACACAACATAAAATCGAAAATGTCGAGAAGAAAGATACAAATTCATACTTCTCTATAAAGATTAATAGTAAAATTTTGCGTAAGTGATTGTACGTGTGTAGACTTGTAGACATGAATTAGTAATAAGTAGAGAGATTCATATAAAGAAGAGATAACTGTTTTTAGAGGAACTTGTGCAGTATATTCAATGACACCGAAGATTACATATATATATAAAGCTAGACAATTCAAGTGACGAAGAGAAAAAAAAGAAAGTCGATTACACGCAATTTTGCGCAAAGATACCATCTCGAAGACTCAAGCTTTTCTGTCCTTGACCGTAATTTTGAACAATAATCATTCTCTTCTTTATCCTCGTATATTGTGATATTTGGTTTTTTATAAGTTGCTTTCATTTGTTCCGTCATTTGACGCCTTATTAATGATGAGCCTTTTTATTTTATATTTCGCTGTTGGTGGAGAACTTTCCTGTAAAAAAGAACAAATTTCTTTTGTTCGTATATCTTTATAGAAGTAACACCATTAATAACGTCGTTTTCTTCCTTATTAAAATTTAAATCATGGTCATCTGATAAATGCTTGCTCATTCTATCAGATATTTTATAATAGATAGATATCTTTTTTTCACAAAGTGTGCATTGCATACAATCTTTTGGTCACTATAAATACAATTTTTTTCCCAATCTAATTTATTTCTCAATTCCATTTATTTCTCATTTCCATAGTATGTCTTGTTCTCAAGTGCTCCTTTAAATGAGTGTCATCTTTAATTATTGAAAATTCTCATTCATACAAAGAACAACATGTAATATTTTCGTTCTTTTGGCAATAGAGTAATTCATTTTCTTCCTTATTAAAATTTAAATCATGGTCATCTGTTAAATGCTTGTTCATTCTATCAGATATTTTATAATAGATAGATATCTTTTTTTCACAAAGTGTGCATTGCATACAATTTTTTTGTCACTATAAATAAAATTTTTTTCCCAATCTATTTTATTTCTCAATTCTACGTTAGTATGTCTTGTTCTTAAATGCTCTTTTAAGTGAGTGGTATCTGGTAATATATATATATATATATATATATATATATATATATACATACATATTAATACTTACTATTTTATTTGTTTTCATAATTAAATTATGATGTTTAAAATGTTCTAACATTTTTTTGGTATCATAGTTTCCAAATTTGTAGGGCAACTACTACATTGCCAAAATTTGTCATTTTTAAAAATTTTGTTTTTAATAAATAAATAGTCGTTTTCTTCCTTATTAAAATTTAAATCATGGTCATCTGATAAACGCTTGTCCATTCTATCAGATATTTTATAATAGATATCTCTTTTTTACAAAGTGTGCATTGCATAAAATTTTTTTCGTCACTATCAATAAAATTTTTTTCCTAATCCTTTTTATTTTTCAGATCCACGTTAGTAAGCCTTGTTCTTAAATGCTTTTTTAAATGAGTGGCATCTTTAATTAATGCAAATTCTTGTTTACACCAAGAACAACATGTAATATTTTCGTTCTTTTGGCAAAAATAATTCCATTTCCAAGATATTAATTTTTTTGAAATTGCCATATCCTGAGAGAGAGAGAGAGAGAGAGAGAGAGAGAGAGAGAGAGAGAGAGAGAGAGAGAGAGAGAGAGAGAGAGAGAGAGAGAGGGAGGGAAAGAGGGAGAGAGGGAGAGGGAGAGAGGGAGAGGGAGAGAGGGAGAGGGAGAGGGAGGGAGGGAGAGAGGGAGGGGGAGAGAGAGAGAGAGAGAGAGAGAGAATGTTTAGTTTTGTTAACATTAAAAATATGGGGATTTTAATATTTATATAGTTATTCAACTACATGATAATCGAAAGAAAAACTTTTAAAGAAAAGTAGAATTAATATTTATAATAATATATTAATAATTTCAATTTTATTTTTTTCTGAATAAATTTAATATTATTTTATTTAATATAATACATTTAAATTAAGATTGATTCCAACATTTATTATAATTATTTATTGAGGGATAAATTTTGCAAGATTAATTCTGCTCATTATTTATTAATATGTACAATATTTAATTCTTTATATTTGTTAGGTTATATTAAAAAATTATTTAAATTAAATGATTTCTTAAAAAAAAGGAAAACTTACAATCAATCTTTTTTTGTTCTCGATCGTAATTTTACGCAATAATCGTTTTCTTTATCTTCATATATTTTTATATTTGCTTTTTTGAAAGTTGCATCTTTTTCTATACTTGAGGCCTTATTATTAATGGTGAGCCCTTTCGTTTTGTTCGATGTTGATGGAAAATTTTCCTGTAAAAAAGAACAAATTTCTTTTGTTTGTTTATCTATATAGAAGTAACAACATTAATAACATTATTGAAAAATATTTATATTAATTAGTTTGAGTAATATATATATGTATATATATATACACATATGCATACAAGGTGTCCTACCGGCAATTAAGTCATTGATGGTACAGTTTGAAAAGAGATGCAAATTATCTTGGATGAGTCTAGACCATACTCGGCGACTGGTAACGTTTCCCGTTACCAGAGCTGTCGTCATTATTTGTTGGTCCATGTCTGCATTAAACGTGGCGACTGACCGTACGGTCAATCGTTTGCCACCGGCGCTCGACTTAGGTTTCTTGGTGATGGCGCTCCCGGAAGATATCGATAGGGTTGACGCCTTTCTCTTTTTGGCAGCGGTGCTGAAGGTGTCGATCGAGGATATGGTGATGACATCGCTGCGTTTATCTCTCTTGTCTCTTAAGCGGGTGGAGAAACGCCTGGTTTGAACGACGACATTCTTTTTTGTCCTTTTTCTGTTTCGCTTGACAACGGTTGCGTCAGTTGAAGAAGAAAGAAGAACGTCCTCTTCCTCCTCCTCCTCCTCCTGCTTGTCCTTGTCGTCTTTGGACGATGGCGATGGTTGCTCGACTGTCGTCTCGTTGGCAACTATATTTCGTTTTTGTGTTATCGGAATCGGTCGAGGTGCTAGGAACGGAACGTTGTCTGTCGACGTACCGGGAATAGCGTCTGAGTATACGGTTGGGCGCTGGTCGTCGTTTACATATTTTAATACGGACGTATCGACGGCGTCTTCGTACACGTTTACTCGTGCATGGTTGTCTCGTAGGAAAATATTTTCCTGCAAAGTTGTGGATGGGTTGGTAAAAGTCAAGTCGGCGCACGTTTGAGCGTCGATGGCGTCGAGGCCATTGCGCGTCGAGACGTCTTTGTTTTTGTCGCTCTCTTCCTCGGACGTGACTATTATACGTTGTCGCCTTGGTCGTTTCTCGTTCTTCTCGCCTTGTTTCATTTTGACGCCTCGGTTTGCCTCTTTAAAGTATTGTCGGGCCTTGTTCAACGTCAGTGTTCCGTAACCTGGAACAGAGATGTAACAGCCGCACTTGACCACTAGCCAGTTGTTTTTTCTGACGGTGGCTCCTCCGCCGTCGCGCTCAATGTCCAATAGATTGGCGGGAAATACGTGAACATGCGATTTTACAAATTGAGTAACGGTCTGGAAAAAGTTTGTTCTATCCGCGACATATGCGCTGGAGAGAACAACTTTTCCGAACGTGCCCGTTGGATTCAACGCGAGTGCGCGAGATACTTTGTCCGCTTGCACAGTGCCGGACAAGAATACGTCGCTCCTTTGCCAGCCGGCCTCTCTCTTTCGACGCAGGAATTGTCGAAAGGTGAACGCCGACTCGTAATTTTCTAAAATACCGTGATCTCGTTGGTCACGTCTGCGATGTCGAGGTACGCTTGCGTGTAAAAGCAGTGCGTGTAGGCCCAGGACGCGTAATACGTAAAGAAGTATCTCTCGATGTTTGGCTCGTCGAGAAAAAGTTTGTCGTTGATAAGTCGGCCTACATCGGCCACGAATCGCGCGACGACAGCGATGTGTCTCGGCACGCGCAGCGAGAATAGCGGAAAGGCCTGTCGATCGGTCTCTGGATCGTGCAATTTCTTTATGCGCACTACACGTTGCGTGCAAGAGGCGTTCTCGGTTCCTCCCTCGAACATGAGCCGCATCACTTGATAATTGTACACGGTGCTGCGGCCGTGGACAAAGTACATAATCCTAAATTCCGCTTTTATCGCTCGGGCGATAATATGGGGCAGAACGAAGGGAGACCGATCGTACTTGTCCTCAAGATTGAGTAGATGGTGGAGGAAGCGCAAGTCCGATCCGATGGTTCGATCGATGTACCTTTCCCAGCGGGACATGCGGTATATGAGGTGGTGCGCCAACAAGAGAGAGGTTACGATGCAAAGGGCGTTATCGTCGAATACGTACGAGTCGTTGATGGCGTCGACTATGTTGCCCACTCGCCTCTGATCCAGAGTGAAGACCTCCTCTATTCTTAGAGCGTGTCTGGTCTTGATATAATTCTCGCAGTAAGAAATTATGTCGCGTATATATTGCTTAGTGTTCTCTGCTAGTTGCTTCATAATACGCGAATTGTCGGCGTAACCGCGGCAAACGACGTACGCGCCTATGAAGCCGGAATCGGACGGTCTGGCCATTTTCGCGGCGGAGCTGTACGCTTGCGCGTACGTCACGCAATGCTGGTTGGCCGACGCGTGTCTTCTAAAGTAGCCAAAGTTTGCTAGAAATCCGGTACGATATCTATCGATTTTGCCGACGATATTTACGGCATCTCGAAAGACGTACGCCAACGAGTCGCGACTCTTGCCGTCCAGTTTTACGAGGAGGACGTCGCCGTCCGAACAGTTGAGCGTGTCGGCGCGATGCACCTGGAGGATGTCTATATGACGGTGGTCCAACGCGATGGCTTGTTGCAGAAGATGATGAGCTTTTATCTTGTTCAAACGCATCCCGTGTTGGGCGATATAGAATCTGGCGCACGTCATACCGCAGGTGTTGCACTGACTCTTGGTCGCGAGAACGTTGGACAATAGGTTTGTAAATTGTTTGTAATCCGCGCTCATTACGTTGTACGACCTGTCCACGTCTTGTCGCACGTAACGTATGCCGCCTTTGGCGGTCTCGGTGTTCTTGTCCAGTAGTCGAGCCGCTCGGATGATAAACTTGGAGAGGAAGGCTGCGCAGCAAGCTCGAAGACGTCCCTCTTCGTCGTACGTCGTTTGAGCCGGAAGTTTGCGGAGGAACGCGCATGAGAGATGGACGAGAGGTCCATTTGAAACAAAACGAAAAGAGCCCGATTGTCGATTCTGCCCAATCTAAATTCGTACCAAGTTCTCTTGGCATCGATACGGTCGCTCGCCGCCTTGAATCCCGTCTGGTACGGTCGCGCGAATTCTCTCCGTTTGTTCAAGTAACACGTCAGTTTGGTGTTTTGCGACTTAAAAATTTTACTCGGCTTGACATTAATGTCGCACGAGAAGTTACAGTGGAACGGCTCGGCGGTGTAACAGCAGCAGATGAAGGAATCAATGTCGCCTGTCGTCGTCACGTCGAATCCGCTCTGGTAATCAAAATCAACGATTCGCGCGTTTAACATGTCGAACATGTCGCTCCTCTCGCTGTTGTCCGTGTCGTGTTGATAAAACGACATTTTTCTCGTCTGCGGAAAGACGGTTTATCGGGTCTTGTTCGAGGACCGAGTGTCAGCAGCAGCAGGTGTTAACGCTGGCTTGCAAACGCTTTCTCCTTTGAAAAGAAAAAGCAAACTATCGACACGCACGAAACGAAAGCTGAAAAGAAACGCAACACTCGAGTAAAAGGAAATATAACACTTACCTTGGTTGTTTGGTCGTCCTGTAACAGCGTCTTGAAAAAGACGGTTTACCGTATGCGTCTTGAAAAAGACGGTTTACCGTACGCGTCTTGAAAAAGACGGTTTACCGTACGCGTCTTGAAAAAGACGGTTTACCGCACGCGTCTTGAAAAAGACGGTTTACCGTACGCGTCTTGAAAAAGACGGTTTACCGCACGCGTCTTGAAAAAGACTGTTTACCGTACGCGTCTTGAAAAAGACGGTCTCTTCCAACTCGTTTGCGTTCTCGCGACACTCTGAAATTAAGAGAGATGCGTTTCAATGACAAAGTTTCATTACTCGAGAAGGGATATAGATGGGAAAAATTCCAGGATCAATACATGTAGAGTTACGGGGGGGAAAAAGATGTACTATGCATGTATGAATCTGAAAAACGAACGCGGTGAGGTCGTATCTCGATGGTACCATTGTTTAGTCCTTGTCGATAGCAATAAAAACGTATACCTGTGTCATGGTCGTAGGACGCTTGGTCCAAGCGTTGATCAATTTTTCCGAGATTAGTGGAATTTTGCATTATTTGTAAATATTTTCAAAGTCACGGACCCTCGAAAAAGTGAGTAAAAGTGAGGGTGACGAAAAAATTGCAACTAGTACTAGATATAAAAAATAAAGGGTCATTTTGAGTAGGGCGAATGGGGGGTCGGGGGGGCGAAGTCCCCCGATGGGGGTTGGGGGCGAAGCCCCCCAGTACGCAGTACGGGCGCAGACAGGGTGGGGGTGCAGGGGGGAGGGGCGGAGCCCCTCCCCCCGCCTATGATAAAGCAAGGGCTAATGGACGATGCTTTCAACTATTGTTATAATAATAAAATGGAGGAGGCGACGCGTACGTAGAGAAAGTAATGGAAACGAGAATCGGTACTCTGAGAGTGTACTCGGCGGAGGCTGATGGATGCAACCAATGACAAGCATTTGTCGATAAATTGATATATATATGTTCGACGAGGGTTTTGGTCTCGTCGGATAGGCGATCTAGCAAAAGTTATTCAACCAAATTCAATAATAGAAGGTAAAGAATAACAAGCAAATTAAAGCAAAGCGAATCACCATTGGCGGCACGTGGATTCCTCTCATCGATTTATGGCCTCCTTCGGAATTCGATCGTCTCCAGTCTTCCCTTATGCAATCCAACCTTCATGCATAGAGTGCAATAATTAGCGGCAAGCAGGCAAGCTAGCAGGCAATAAGCAGTTCGGAGATAGAGATAGTGAGAGCCATCCAAGTAGAAGAGAGAGAGAGAGTGTGTATTATAGTACGGAGCGTGTTGAGGTCCGTCCGCTCTCCTCACGGCGCCGTGAGCAAGTTCCTTTCTCGCTGGAAAGGAGAAGCCGTGAGGCAGTAATTTCGTCCTGCGTGACAATTTTGATATCGCCGGCGGCAATCGATGGCAGCACCGATACGGTGAGTCGCAATATCGAACGATTTGCCAAATCGCCTCCCGCCGATTATATCGACTACAACACTATTTGAAACATTTACAAACAATAAGCGATTTATACAACTAATTACAATAAAGTATAATCTTGCAACTACTATCTACAATTATATACAAGTGTGTGCGCCAAACAATATATCATTAACGAATGTCAAGCAACACGTTAAACTGTTAACTGTAAGCGATGGTACCACCCGGTTTCTAAGTTGGAAGCATTCTGCTCAAGTCACTCGAGTGATGTCAAAGCCAAGTTCGAGGAGCCCTACTTACGATAGCGTATATCCCATATCATTACCAAGCACCGTTTACGAGATACAGGTATTCACCCTCTTAAAGAGTGGGAATGGTCATCGTCGTTGAATAGGATTTTATTCCTTTTATAAAAAAGGTCTTTTGGTCAAGGATGGAATCTCGCTCCGTTTCCAAGTTACTAAGTCTAGATGGTCCAACGAGAGTGGGGACCAATATCGGTTATTCCTCCTTTGCTCTCGGACCGCGTTATTATCTCAGGTAAGGAACCCATGACGGTCAAATTTTCAAAATCTGTAACTCGACAACGGTTAGAGATAGGAGAAACTATCAAGACACTTTCTTTGTAGATCCCGATGAGATGTACAACAAAGGTGTCTTGGTAATTTCTCCTATCTCTTAGCGTTGTCGAGTTATGAATTTTTCGTCCAATTTTTTCGTCAAAGTTGGATAACTCGACAACGGTTACAGATAGGAGAAACTATCAAGACACTTTCTTTGTAGATCCCGATGAGATGTACAACAAAGGTGTCTTGGTAATTTCTCCTATCTCTTAGCGTTGTCGAGTTATGAATTTTTCGTCCAATTTTTTCGTCAAAGTTGGATAACTCGACAACGGTTACAGATAGGAGAAATTATCAAGACACCTTCTTTGTAGATCCCGCTGAGATGTACAAAAAAGGTGTCTTGGTAATTTCTCCTATTTCTTACCGTTGTCGAGAGTAGTGATACTAGGAGAGTTCTAACCCTGGGGCAATGAGGGGGGGTGAGGGGCGAGGGGAACCCATGGCACGGGGGAATGACGTCACGCGGGGAGGGGGGAATGACGTCACGCGGGGAGGGGGAAGGACGTCACGCGGGGAGGGGGAGGCGTCCGCGAGGTTAGGGGCCGCGGGGAGGGGGAAGCGTCCGCAATTTTGGTGCCTGGTCCGCGAGGGGTCCGCGGGGAGGCGGAGGCGTCCGCGAGGTTAGGGTCCGCGAGGGGGCCGCGGGGAGGGGGAGGCGTCCGCGAGGTTAGGGGCCGCGGGAAGGGGGAATGACGTCACGCGGGGAGGGGGAGGCGTCCGCGAGGTTAGGGGCCGCGGGGAGGGGGAAGCGTCCGCAATTTTGGTGCCTTGTCCGCGAGGGGTCCGCGGGGAGGGGGAGGCGTCCGCAAGGTTAGGGTTCGCGAGGGGTCCGCGGGGAGGGGGAGGCGTCCGCGAAAGACCGCATGAATCTTTGTAGGTGAGGGGTCTGCGGGGAGAGGGGCATCCGCGAAAGACCGCATGAAACCTTTTGGGTAAGGGGTCCGCGGGGAGAGAGGAACGTGAGAGAGAGATGTCGCGAGAGAGACGTTCGCGAAAGAGAGATAGCGGTAGCGAGATGATGCGGCGATGGAGAGCGCGATTTTATTATTTAAAATAATGTTTATTTATAAAATGAGTATGTGTGTGTGTGTGTGTGTATTTACAAAATGTGTGTGTGTGTGAATTTAAAATTTAAAATATTATATACATATAAAATATATAAAGCAGCGCCATGATGATCGAACCACATGGGTCGATATGATATTCCGTGACGATCGACCCATGTATCATGACTTATGGTACGAGGCGGAGGCTGCGTGGTGGTGGCTGCGAGGTGGCGGTGGGGCGGTGGCTGCGAGGCGGCAGGGCGGAACTCCTACATGACAGAAATTTTTATTAAATATATTATTATTTATTTTATTAATCAATTTATTATTTTAATAATTTATAATTGAAAAGAAATACTTACTAGGTCCATAATGGCTCCAGAATATGTTCAGGAGGATAAGGTTCCTCCCCGAACAACTGGCGAAGGCAGCACACATCATACCATTCGCCGTCAGGGACCTCTTCCTCTATGTCGCCCCACAGCAGGTCATTATAGTATCGGTCATACTCCCGACCTATCCGCACCCACCTCGCAGCCACCACCTCACGCACCGACTCACGTACCATAAGTCATGATACATGGGTCGATCGTCACGGAATATCATATCGACCCACCTGGGTCGATCGTCATGGCGCACTCTCTCTCCAATAAATTCCATTTTAAAATGTTTAAGATGCTAACACGTCAAACGCTAAAAACTTTATGATGAACATCGCGGAGACAGACCCGCTGACGTTAAAAAGAGTAGGGGATGTATGACATAAGAATTAGCTCAAACGCTTACTCAGTACATGAGATAAGAAAACAGATGGTCCGAGACAAAGATTCCATGATGAGAATAAGCATATGAATAATATTTAAAATTGAAACCACCTTCAAATCACTTTCGAACGTCAATAGAACCACATTCGAACCACAATCGAACCTCGATCGAACCACGTTCAAACATCGATCAACCATCTTCAAACCACTTTCGAACCACTTTCATACCTCGATCAACCACCTTCGAACCACTTTCGAACCTCGATCGAACATCAATCGACCACCTTCGAACCACCTTCGAACCTCGATCAAACATCAATCAACCTCGATCGAATATCAATCGAACCACGTACATCCATCGATCAACCACCTTCGAACCACTTTCGAACCATGTTCGTACCTCGATCGAACATCAATCAACCACATTCAAACCTCAATCGACTACATTTAAAAAATTATAACATAAGAATTCTGTCACATGCTGAAATTAATACGAGCACGTGTGGACATATAATACTTGTATGCGTATGAGGAAAATGAGCGAACAAAGATAATATTATTTCAATATTAATTTATTCAAAAAAAGGGTGTGGCGAATCATTGCGATGATTTGACCACTAATTAAATATTTTAAATACATTTTCTAAAGCACAATTTTTTACATGTTTATCGCAACGTATACTATAGGTAGTATCTAAGTTGTTTAATGCAGGAATATCTTCATAGTTTGCATCCAAGGTCTCAATAATGAAACCGTTTCTCGCATCGTCCATTATATCGGTCAACCATTCTCGCTTTTCATGGCCTTTTACGTACACAAGAGAGGATGACTCTTCTTCTTCTTGTATCATACCAGCGATAGCTGTTGTAATCAAACGCTGAGCCATGCTGTATGGAACGTTTCCATCTTCCCATTGCAATCCATGATGATTTCGAGTCAACCATGAGGCTTGAGTCTCTCCGATTTTATGAGCACACCCCATGGTACGGGGCATGTGAAACAATGAATCCTCTTCTAAGAATCGCCGCTTCCTTCACGATAAATCGTTTATTGAGAATAAATCCTTGCAGATCCACAAACGTCAGTACAACCATTTTGTTGCAAGAATGTTGGACGACTGATGTCGATTGTTAAAAATCTCAATCATTTATATTACATCGGAGGAGTGGATAATTGCTGATTATGTAATTTTACGAACTACGTTGGACAACGGACAATATTCGACAACACGATCATGCAAGATGAGACAATAGGCTGTAGCATTTGCCGGTACATCTTCCTTACATTCAAACTCTATTCTCACGTCCACGGTAGAATTTTTGACAGAATCATTTTGTCGCGAACAATCAATAACTGCGAGAGGACCGCAATGTAGAAATTTCGCGATAGTTAGTACATTCTCAATATCACACCCGTAATAAGATTTGCGAAAACGAGAGTACATATCAAACAAGAGGGCGAATCTATTTTTTTCAAAATCTAAATTTAAATCATCGTAGGGATAAGATTCCGAATTTAGATAGAGCTTTACGTTGGCTAATTTACAATGATCGAATACAGTAACATCTTTTGTCATAATATTTTTTCTACCAGTCTGCAGTGCAAAGATCACATATCGCGGTTTTTCCAGCTGAGAAGCAGTTTTCACAGTCCATGAATGCTTGGTTGTACTATGTAGCAGAGGAAATTCGTATAGATCCCAAGCACGAAAACTCATGTTTAAGAATTGCCCGCTTTCCAATGCTCGTAGCAAGGACAGTTTATTGACCTCATTCAATAGTACATGAGGCATACGCCATTGTATCTTGATCAATTCAATAGCAGCTTCAGCAGGTCCATACAGACAATTGTTATCGTTGCGCGAACGTATCAAAATTAATTCGTGGCGAGCATTAATCACAACACGCTTGTAATCTTCGCAAAATCCCAATAGCATGTTGAGCGGCACGCAAAAGTTGAACATACAAATTTCGTTACATGACCCATTATGTGTCAAATCCCATCCAGCATTCTTCAAGATTTTACTTCTCTCGGTTGTTAAAGAAACATAATTTTTCATCGTTGAAGTTATTCCAACGTTTCTGTTGCGATCAATCTCCACACCATTGAGTTCATATCGAATTTCATCAAACATGAATGCAACACAATTATTTGTTAATATTATCGTTTCATTTGCATCTATTTTAGATGTCATCAACTTTCCCTCGACATACAAAAAGCTTTCGCACGGCAACGTGTACAAATCCTGGTGGTGTATAGGTATCCGTATCTCGTCGCTATGTCCAAGCGATGTGTTAGCATATGGATTGTATGTATGTGTCTCAACCTTGACGAAACGATCATCAAAGACTGGTTCACCACCAATATTCAAAATATCAATCATCTTTTCGTACGATGAATCCCAATGATTTTAAAAATTCGCGATTCAATGCGCTGAGTTTCTTTTTAGTGTAACGAGATCTCTGATTATTGTCGCTCACTGCCGCAGCTGCTCTCGCAAAAGTATTGTCCCTCGTAAAATTATTATCTCTCACGTGCTCCATATCATTTAGCACAAGCATCACACGCTAATTTTGTCGACGCCGTACGCGCAATCTTACAGTAACTTCCTCTCCTCGAAAATCCAACAATCGTCCTTCTTGATCAACAATGCGTATCGTTAGCTCAGTAATGCTCCGTACGACGATCGGGAGATAAATGATCTGTGCAGGCGTTTCCGATATCTTATATCCTAGCGGCACGCTCGGTGAAAATTCATGTATCGTGTGTACGCGCTCGTCATTACTGTACGCATCAGTGGTGACGCTACATTCTATACGGATAATATTCACGCTAATAATATTTATAGGTAAATCCGAATCATGCCATTTGTGAGGTTGCAATATACGATTCGACGAGAATCCCAACAACGATCCTATATTGTATGGTTTATTAAAGTTTATTCTATAGATGCATTTGATTTCGCTCTTTAGAATATTATGATTGGCGCGAAGCGCTATTGCATCTTCATTCTGCTCTTTATTGGAAGGATATTGTGAAATTGCACGTCTCAGATACTCATCTATAGCATGTATTTCGTATGATTCTTCGGGTATTGTAATTTCCTTGTCATCGTTATCAAAGTAAAATTTATTATTCTTAGAATTTACATTCGGAATCGTATGATAAGTTTCAAAATCTGTTAAACCGAGCTCATAATCACCATTCGATAAATCTATAGCTGGAAAGTAGCTTACAGCGAGAACGCTACTTTTGCCAGTCAACGTTAGTGTTAGCGACATGTTGTCAAACTGAATCGTGATGATGGATTGACAGGCTTTATATCAACCGTTTGAAGAAATCGTAAACACAATTGTCCACAATTATTCTGATTATAATTTTGATAGGATGTGTGATTGTATTCTATTTTCGTAACATTTAAATATTGCACCAATTCTTTGGGTGGTCGTAGATTACCAAAACTATCGAAATATATTGATCGATTTCCCCTCTTTACATATGCTACCCAATGAGTACCGGGACCATCAACGTCGTCCAAATTGACGATACCGCTCTCATTTTGTCGCACACTGTTTATCGGTAAATTATTGCGCATGAAAACACCTCTAAAGAATATGGTATATGCATACGTCTTGCCAGTTGTTCTAATTGTACATTAGTTGTTACACCCACAGGCATTTTTAGCGTTTCTTTTTTTGACGTTTTTTTTTCTTAGTTGAGAATCCCTGTCCACGCTTGTATGGAGCGAGATAAACTCCACGACCTTCCATAGCGCGATTATGACGTTGCATTTCTTCAAGCTGACGTTGCGCAACCTTGCTATCATTCACAGCCTTTGCGACTCCCGCTGCTCCACCGGCCAACGAACCGAGAACTCCCAACAATGGTAAAATTGGCAAGATACCACCACGCTTTACCACAGGCAGTATTCATTTCTTCTTCTTTTTCAAAGATTTTTGCACCTTCATCCCCATACCGAATTTTGTCTGCTTTCATAGCTGCCCAAACAGTCGTAGCGGCTGCTCTTTCACCAAGAGTCGAATCTCTCGCAGTAATACGTTTTCGCAGCGAGTATATTATCAGCAACATGTCGTTCTCTGAGGGCGTTGCTTGGAGAATATGCAATGTCGTGCTCGCGACACGCGGCATCCAATGGATTAATACCTCGATCACCTCTAGCCAATCGCTTTTCCAAATGAGTCCCCGGACCGCAAAACTGATAGCCGGGAATATGTAATTCGATCGGAAGCGCGTTTATCGCGCGATTAAAGAGACCACTACCTATTTTCGTTGACATTCGCTGCAATCCTTTATCATCGGCGCTGGACCGTCGATGTGCGTTTGCTGCCACGGTCGATTGTAATGTTTGAAACATCGACGACAGGTCTGAATCTCTGGATCCGCCTTTATGTGTTCCGGAAGCTTGTCCCACACGTAGTGGATGTGATTTTCATATCGCAATAAAAATGCTTTTGGCACAAATTACAGCTGTTCGGCGCTTAAACCGTGAATATCGGAAGCACTTGTTAGCAGAACAAACATTTTTTCGATACTGAGTGATTCATGGTTCCGCGCAGCTATAAATAGGCTCTCCATGACTCATTCATTCATTCGAGAGAAAACATGCGGTTCGTTCAGCAATCGACGATAATCAAAGTTACAAATTTCGACGATAAAACACGGTTGATGTCGGATAAAGAAATATCTAGACATGGAAACATACTGCCGAATACTATACGCGGAATCATTTGCGGTCCTTCGAATTGTGGTAAAACTAACGCGTTGATTAGTTTGATAGAAAGCCCGCACGGTGTTTGCTTCGAGAACGTGTACGTATACTCGAAATCGCTTCAACAACCGAAATATCGATATTTGGAAAATTTGCTATCACCGATAGAAGAAATTGGTTATTTTACATTCTCTAATAATAGTGATGTCATTCCACCGAGTGAGGCGCTTCCGAATTCCATTTTTATCTTTGATGACGTGGCATGTGACAAGCAAGATACGATAAGAGAGTACTTTGCAATGGGGCGACACTCGAGCGTCGACTGTTTCTATCTTTGTCAAACGTATGCCAAGATACCCAAGCATCTTGTACGTGACAATGCAAACTTATTAATTTTATTTAAACAAGATGGGACAAACTTGAAACATGTGTACAACGATCACGTAAATACAGATATGTCATACAATAATTTTTGCGCATTTTGTCAGAAATGTTGGCAACATAAATATGGATTCGCAGCGATTGACAAGGACAGTCCGCTGACTAATGGACGATACAGAAAAGGATTTAATGAATTTGCAATACCGCAAAGCACTTAGTCGCTTTCGATGCATTGATCGAGCAACGTCTAAATTGCAACATGATGAATAACGATCGTGAAAAGATTGTGATGGAGATTGCGAAAACGAGCGATTCAATCCGTAAAAAATATCGTTTCTTGAAAACTGGTAAAATGGAGGAGGACGATGCATTGGAGAGGCATTTTAAACCAATCTCTGAACCTCTGAAACAGCTTGTTGAAAATACAGTCGGTGTTGAGTCTGGTGAAGAAAAGATTGAACCATTGAGTATGCTCGGAGAGAAAAAAGAGTTTAAAACAAAGCGATCAAATATATCATTGAGCGGTATAACTTCTACTCCAAAGCGAATAAAAAGCAGGCGAATGCAACAATTATTGGATGCAACTACTTCTACTCCGATACAAGATGTACAGCCAAGGCAATTATCGCATGATAAGACATCTGTCGAGGAAATTTTCGAGACATCACCTGAATCGCTTGTGACATCAATTCAACATTCATTACAAACATCTGAGGGTCAAAATTCATTGCGAAATCACCTGGGTCCACTTGCTCAAAAATATGTGGCAGCTATATTGAGTCAAGATAAAAATTCCAAGATGGATTACGTATACGGTGTTAAATTTATCGACAAAGGAATGACGCTCGGTAATAAAAATTTCGATGTTGATAAAAATGATAATATAATTATCGATGGATCAAAATACGTTGGAACAGCAGGTCTTTACGAGTTGGTTTTCAAGAAAATTCCCGACGATGAAATATATACTGCGAATGACTTGCAAAACTACAAAAGTATATTAATAAGAACAAATGCTCACAGACGAAATGGTAATGTGAATCAGCCTGTATTAGGTAACAAGGGATACAAATATAAATATATAATCGCACCATTATTCTCTGATAAAAAATCTGGAAAAGGTATACCGCGTGCTATGATCTTAAACAATAATAAGATTGATTACATTGGAATGATCCCAACGAGTTGGTAGATCGTCTGCGATTGCTCGAAGCTTCACGTCAAGCCGGCAACAACGCCCACAGCAATGAAATATTATCGATTATCGAGGAACTTTACGAAGCTGGTATTATTATAAAATAAGTTATACATCCACGATACGAGTCAGTCTGTCAATATTAGTGGTATCGAAATGTCGATTAATAAATTTGGATTATCACTTGGAACGTCGAATAATAATTCATATTATCAATGGGATGGATTACTAAGAAATTACGTGCGCGATAATACTCTGTGTCTAACAGCCTCCGGCTATGACGCAAGGTCGCGCAAGATACGACGTGTAGCGCAACCGGAAGATGATAATGATGCAGCCAACAAACGATATGTCGAAGCGAGTGTCAAGCTTTTGAGAGATCAACAGAAAGAAATTGAGAAAAAAATAATCAGGCTTGAAAGGAATATGCAGGCGCTATTATTAACGCTGGATAAAATGGCTGTAACGCAGACTACATCAAAAGATACATAAAGAACTGTACGTGAAAATTATATCACATTATTACAAATATGCCTCGATCAAACACCTCTGAAAAGCAGCTACTCGTGGAGGAATTGCACGCTCCAGCGAGAAGAAATTTTCCGCGTAGACGTGTCATAGTACATGGATACGACGACCTGTGGCAAGCTGACGTGGTCGAGATGTGTCCTTATGCAAGAGTCAACAAAGGATACAATTACATACTCACCGTCATCGATGTGTTGAGCAAGTATGCATGGGCCCTGCCGCTCAAGAATAAGAGCGGACGCGAAACAGCTGACGCTATCGCTGAGATAATTCGAGATAGCAAGAGATGTCCGAGAAACGTACAAACCGATAGAGGAAAAGAATTTTACAATGCAAATGTGCAGAAACTCGTAAAAAAACACAACATCAATCATTACTCGACGTATTCTGTTATGAAAACCTCAGTAGTGGAACGATTTAATCGTACTTTAAAGAACAATATGTGGAAAATGTTTACACTTAATGGTAATTACAAGTGGATCGACGCGATGTCCCGACTCGTTGCAGAGTACAATGCGCGAAAACATCGCACTATCGGTATGAAACCTATCGATGTTACTCCGGAGATTGTCGAAAAACTTTTAAATACGGTATACAGTAACATAAAAATTGCTGCTCCGGCAAGATTCAAAGTAGGCTGTCAGGTACGCGTGAGTAAATTCAAGACCGTCTTCGAAAAAGGTTTTACACCAAATTGGACTACTGAAATATTTAAAATTATCAAAGTGCAGAAAACTAATCCTGCGACATATATACTTGAAGATTTGCGCGGAAATTCCGTCGCCGGAGGATTCTACGAGTACGAGTTACATCATGTTGCAAATCCCGATGTATATCTCGTGGAAAAGGTTTTGCGGAAAAAAGGCGATGATGTTTATGTGAAATGGTTGGGACTGGATAAATCTCACAACTCATGGATTCATAAAAATAATTTATTATAAACATTTATTTAAAATATTTGTACACTGTTTATTTTACAATATATTTATCTAATAATTTTATAAATACAAATATACATATAATATACATATTTATACAAAATATACATATACAAAATATACAAAATATACATATTTTACAACAAATATTATTTACAAAGGTATTTTATAATGTCCCCATGGTAATGTATCAGTGGTTTCAGGTATGATATACCGCTTGTCATCGTGAAGACTTAGAGCAATTTTCGTCTCGCGAATGGTGTATACTTCATGCAATTTCGATCTTATACATGACTGACTACGTGTCATTTCAATCTCTTCATTCAAACACCGCGTGTAATCATCAAACTTTATCGTTCTCGCGACAACGTTACTTTTGACACCTTTTACTTTTTTGGTATCTTTCTTACCATTCACTCGTAATGCATACATTTTTGCTCTAAGCCCTACAAATTCGGTCATAATCACACCGTTATTTTCATCTTTCATTAGACACCTGGCACCTTTTTATTCACAAGCGGTATACCGTACGCATTGTCCGCAGTGTAATCGCTCGTATCAAATTTGCTTACGTCGCGCTTTATATTCTCATATACGTCTTCGCATTCGATGTGGTATATTAGGCTATCTGTGTCGGTGTACATTACCCGGCATCTGTCACGATACAGTGGTGACATGTATTCATGATGAAATTCGTATAAACATGTCTTCGAAATGTCGAGTATGCACATACCGACATAGATTGGTTTATAAAATTTTACTTCGAGTTTACGTAATTCTATGGCAATTAAATTTTCCGAAAAGATGCTTCTGCTGTGAAAATTTGGTTTCGCAATCATTGCCTCTGCACCGTATCTCCCTTCCCATTGTGTGATGAGTTTTACATCAACACGATTACGCACATTTTCCATCGCTTTGCCGAATACTGCATTATTCATCAATTTGTATAAATTTTCTTCGAAATCATTTTTTGCTTGCATTCTAAATTGTGTATTAAGTTCGATATAATTTCGAAGCCATGGAGATTGTGCGAATTGTAATATGCGATGTATTTTTGTAACTTGAAGACCGTGACGCATACATTGCTGCAGGTTGCGGTAGTGTATCACGTAACGCTTTTTATCATATAATGTCGCGAGCAGCTTATCTTCCCGCTTGCCTGGTGGCTTGTCGCGTCTCGGGCGAAACGGTAGGTCAGTGTGCGCATCGTGAAGACATTGTGGATATTCTAAATCTACTTCAAGGATGTAGCCTGTATGCGAATCGAGCGCGATAGATGATAAATTGAAACTAGACATGTCATCGACCCATCGAAAATCTGCATATGGCAACGGTTGACACATTGTCCATCCATACAAATTATTTACATCGAAATACATTAAATATGATGATGGTTTCGATGGATCATATGACTGCATGTACTTGTTATTAGCATGGGCGTATCTGTTTGAACATTGACTCAATCCACCGCGTATACCCCGTTCTATAAACATAACCATATCGATATCGGTAAGCAATTCGAACGTAATATTTGTATGTTTTAACATGGCCTCCCACGTATACCCGGGGAGAGTATAGTAATACGCGGGGTCGAGCCCATAACTCTCGATACATTTATCCCGGAAATTTTCAAAAATGTCAGTTAATAACAAGACGTCAGTTTTTAAATACAGATCGCTATATTCGCCCAGCGTTCGAATGGAGAACCGCCCCCATACGTTTTCGGCGTGCGCGTAATCGTTCTCGGATACAGTGTCGCCGGTCAAGGAACTGTAAAATGATTCGCGCGGTGGTAGACATGTATCATGCAACCTTTCAAAACAGTTGATGTATTCATACGGAAAGATACCTTTCCGTGTTAATAAATTGAAATTTTCGGTAGATAAATTTTGAAATTCCGATTATAAAATTTTGAGTTTGTCTTTATTCAAAAAAGATGCCAATTTGTCGAGACTTGTTGTGAGAAATTTATATGAATCGATGAAACGTAATTTAATATTTCTGGATTTATCTTCTGCAAATTGAACATTTTTTGTAAATGATATATATTTTTCTTTAGTTATTGGAAGTAATTCGATTCCCCCTTCGAACGCTGTAGCTATTTACTTAATTATGAAATGTGAGTCGTAACCGGATAAATTATGAAATACTATTGGAATACAAAAAGAGTTTTTATAATTTAGATTACAATTTGAGTGCGCGGGACCTCTGTACCGCCCGGTCAGATGACAATGATCGCGTACGCGTGTATCGTCATCTTGCGTGAATGGTTTCTCACATATATGACAATGTATCGCGCTATGAAATTTTTCCCACTCGTTTGATGTTAAATTTACCATGGGGACGTTTGTTGCCAAAATATTCTTTACGCGTATCGCTAAATTTTGTAGTTGTTCGGAAAACCACGAAACGCAATCTACACTACGACGAGAATAATACTCGGATAATGAATCGTCATATGAGCAATGTACATAATATGCTATACTAAATACTTGGTGATGTTGATATAAATTCTTTTCTTCTTCCTTCTTATCCGTCTTTGTCAGTACGCATTCGAGGTCAGCGTATACGACAAAAGAAAGCCGTTCTTTCCTGGTATAGTTGATGAAGCTGAGCCACTTGTCCTTATCGCTCGGTAACCGGATAGCGCAGTCATTCATCTCTTCGCAGTCTACCATATGTGACTGCAACTTGTCCTCAGACCCGAAATAATGCATACATCTGTAAAATTACAATTATAAATAATTTTATTTTATATTCATATATAATTTACAATAAATATAATTTGCAATAAATATACATACCGATCGCAGATATATTTTTGACCATTATGTTTGCTCAATTGCGAGCTCACGAGCCGGGAGAGATTCTTGATGCATGTGAAATGTCCAATGTTGTTGCTGTCTTCCACGTACAGCAAGTTGACGTGTCTGTCTTTCTTCTGCTCGCTGAGACGCATTGGGACAATGTTCTAGTACACATTTATCGAAATGTTGTTTGATAGTTCAAATTTCTTAATTTGATTCACAATCACTGGAAACTCAATGTCTTGGAGATTCAGCACTGTCGAATAATGGGGATATGAAGATTCCCGTTCCACTTTTCTTTCTGCGGGGTACAGAGCAGCGACCACCGCCCACGCGAAACATGCATTGTCTTTAGATTGCACGTTCACTACAGCTCTTTTGTTCATTATTTCTCGCGGCAATTTAACATGCCATCTCGCGCGCATTGGATTATACTTGTTTATATTTACAGTTAAATTGTTTATTCGCGATAATGCCCAACCACTATCACGTTCTTGAAATTCTTCTAGCGATGCTAGTGTGGGCTCGATAACGCGGCGTTTGTACCAATCATGTAAATCGGAGGTGCGAAAGATTTCAAAGTTTTTAGTGTTGACACTTTTATTAGCGCGCTTATCGCCTGACACAAACTCACCATTAAATATGGTGTTCACTTTTACACTAGTGTGTTTTTGCAACACTTTTTGCACGTGTTCGATCACAATGTCTTTGGCATCCTCTAGAAATTGACGAGGTTCGATGTGGTTGCTGTTTATCACCGCACCAGTCAAGATGCGGCTCTCGAACGCCGTATCAATCTCTCGCCATATGAGTCCGATGTCTCGCGAACTGCTTCCGGCACCTGCGTGTACAAAACGTCTGCGTACCGAATTCTTCAACCCTTCGAGACATGCGATTTGGGAGACAAGCGATTGTCGAACTCCGATCGGTAATCGTGGACGTTTTATTCGACTTGGTTCTTCCAGTGATTCGATGTATTCGTCACATTGCTGCTCCCACACAATATATTCTTCCACCGAATTCACCCTTGCGGCTTGCTCCAACAAACTTGCTTCCAATTGTGCCATTTTTGAGATGCTCTTGCTGAACCTCTGACAATGATATTAACATAGTATGCCTCTTTACCATCCTTTTTATTTAATCGTAGAGATCATTGGCACTCGAGTATGTTGCGCTTTGTGATTTTGTTACGTAGGAATGATGTATCGACCTTGAAATTGATACATTTTTTGCACATTTCGCGAGATTCATCTCAAGATGAGAGCGGCCGTACATTGACGCTCGAAAATTTTAATTATGTTGCATTTTCTTGTGATTTTGTTACGTACGTTTTGAACACCTGGGGATGATATCATAGCAGCCGTACATTGGCGCTTGAAATTTTGAATATGTTGCATTATTATACATTTAATATTTCATTGAGGATGATGTCATAGCAGTCGTACATTGGCGCTCGAAAATTTTAATTATGTTGCATTTTCTTGTGATTTTGTTACGTAAGTTTTGAACACCTGGGGATGATATCATAGCAGCCGTACATTGACGCTTGAAATTTTGAATATGTTGCATTATTTTACATTTAATATTTCATTGAGGATGATGTCATAGCAGTCGTACATTGACGCTTGAAATTTTGGATATGTTGCATTATTTTACATTTAATATTTCATTGAGGATGATGTCATAGCAGCCGTGCATTGGCGCTTTGATGATTAGTTAAAAATAATTTTGAGTCAGCAATAATCCCCACCCCATTGCTTTGTATCAATAAAAACTTGTAATAATGATTTAGTATTGTATCAATCACTTATGTGAAAGGTTCTTTTAAAAATGTACTCCGCCAGCATGAATTATTACGTTCCAATACAAGAAATGCCTAAGAATACAAATGACAAGTAAGTTTCGATTCTTTTTTTGTCAAAATAAAGATTTTTAAATAATGATTTTTAAATAATTTTTGAAATATTGTTCTAATTATTTTTATAGCATTCAGCGTGCGACTCGTATACTTGGGCGAAGATATGCTCTAACCGCAACATCCTATAAATATTTGGAAATAGGAATCAGCGTTGGAGCTGTATCATATGTGGAATTAGCTCTTGGTGATAATCGAAGCAACCACATAATATTGCCTATTGAAACATGGATATCACTAATGCGGAAACGTGCGGACATTGAACGATTTTTACAATCATCTCAAACTCCATTACGGATTCGAGATCTAACAATAGAAATTGTTAAAATATCGGATTCAAAAATTGTAAAATTAACATTATCCAATAATTTTTTATATATTAAGCCATCGACTCTGTTACATTTATTTGAGTTTGAAAAATGTATAGATCATGTGTATTTCTGGCTATGTGAAAATACTCATCTTGTGAATGAAAAATTTAAACAATTTGCAACTATTTTACAACGCAATAATATTACTAATGTATGTGATGCTGTAAAAGCGATACTCGAAAGTGATGCATACGATAGTGAATCACTCATAGATTGTGAAATATTAACATGTGCTGTAAATGATATTCTTCACGATGCTTGTAACAAATAAAATATTTTTTATTGTTAATCTATGTTTAATTATTTCTTTCCCAATAAGATATAGCTAACAAAACTATTTCTTCGTTCTCTGGAGATTTAAAAAGTGATGAGCTAGCTGAGACATGATACTCCAGTTAGAACAAGAGAGATGTAGAATTAAAATCGAGAGGGGAGCAACATTATAATATGTGTCCCATCATAAAGTTTCTGATAGTCTTGAATGTAAAATGGGTAGAGAAGTTGTGATGGATAGAGAAGATGTGGTGGATGATGATGATGTGGTGAATGATGATGAGATGATAGTGATTGATGATATATCAGACGTTGATGATATATCAGACGTTGAAATGGGCTCGGACGTTGAAATTGAGCCCGCGAACGATTCCGATTATGATAGTGAGTGGGATGACGTTACTCGCGATACAAGAGTGCACAGCTTGTGCACAGCGGACATTGCCATGGATGATAGTACTAGAATGTGTGCGATACATATTTATTATTGTCCATGGGATGGACTCATGTTGTGTACAAGGTGTTTCATTAGATTGCGAGATCTGTATGTGGAGATTGACGTCGTCCGCATTCACAGGACCGGGAGATTTGAACAACTTTTGGGGAGGTGGTGCAGCGAGTGCAATAGCCCGCTGGACCAAATGTTCACACGGAATATGTGTCCAGTGTGCAATACATGGAAGTATTTCTTTTCAATTATAAATTATTAAAATAATAAAATGATTAATATAATAAATAATAATATATTTAATAAAAAATTTTCTGTTATGCAGGAATCCCCGCCCAGCAGTCGCCGCCGCTTCTTGCAGCATCTCGCATTCGGCCGCCCAACCATTATCCAGCCACTTAAAGTTCATATTTTATATTTTATATACTTTTATTTTTGATTATATATTTTATATTACATTTTATTTTATATTATATATTTTAAATTTTAAATTCACACATACACACACACACACAAACATTTTGTAAAATACACACACACACACACACCTATTTTATAAATAAACATTATTTTAAAAATTTAAAAAAATGTATTTATTTTAGAATAAGTCCTCTCCCCTTCCTCCTATTAAAAATATTAATTAAAAATTACTATAAATATTATTAAAAAAAAGTCTCTCTTACGAACGCCTCTCTCTTTGCGTTCTCGTTCGCTGCATCAGCTCTCGCGCTCTCCATCGTCGCATCATCTCGCAACATCTCTCTCTCGCTCTTGCATATACGCCTCGCTTGCGTCATCTCTCTCGCGTGCGCCTCGCGCTCTCCTTCGCTGCATCAGCTCTCGCGCTCTCCTTCGCGTCATCTCGCGCTATCTCTCTCGCTCTTACATATACGCCTCGATGCAACACCTCGCGCTCTCCATCGCCGCATCATCTCGCTACCGCTATCTCTCTTTCGCGAACGTCTCTCTCGCGACATCTCTCTCTCACGTTCCTCTCTCCCCGCGGACCCCTTACCCAAAAAGTTTCATGCGGTCTTTCGCGGATTCCCCTCTCCCCGCAGACCCCTCACCAACAAAGCTTCATGCGGTCTTTCGCGGACGCCTCCCCCTCCCCGCGGACCCCTCGCGAACCCTAACCTCGCGGACGCTTCCCCCTCCCCGCGGACCTCTCGCGGACCCGTCACCTAAATTGCAGACGCTTCCCCCTCCCCGCGGCCCCCTCGCGGACCCAAACCTCGCGGACGCTTCCCCCTCCCAGCGGCCCCCTCGCGGACCCTAACCTCGCGGACGCCTCCCCCTCCCCCTCCCCGCGTGACGTCATTCCCCCTCCCCGCGTGACGTCATTCCCCCTCCCCGCGTGACGTCATTACCCCGCGCCATGGGTTCCCCTCGCCCCTCACCCCCCTTCATTGCCCATGGGTTAGAACTCTCCTAGTATCACTACTGTCGAGTTATGAAATTTCCGTCCAATTTTTTCGTCAAAGTTGCATAAATCGACAACGGTTATAGATACGAGAAATTATCAAGACACTTTCTTTGTAGATCCCGATGAGATGTACAAAAAAGGTATCTTGGTAATTTCTCGTATCTCTAACCGTTGTCGAGTTACAGATATTTTTATAAATTTTAATAATATCAAATGTCAAAACCATTTATTTTCATATTCGACCAAAATAGGTCACGACGCAAAATGTTGACACACCTTAGAGATTAAATAAGTGAATATCTATTAGTATAAATAAGATACTAGATTCGCAGTGCAGTATCTTATATAAATAGTGAAGTATTATTCTTCTATACAAAAATCATATGCCTAATGTATGTAATTAATAATCCGAGCAATATAGGTATTAATTCAGAAATTACATGTATCGCAAAAATGAATTTTAGATATCAAACAGCCTAAATAAATAAATAACTGAATCCTACATATAATATTTCGTATAACTAGTAACATCCAACTTATACATGCCACAATTTTATGTGAAAACGATTTCTTTTCATATTCGACCAAAATAGGTCACGATACAAAATGTTGACACATCTTAGAGATTAAATAAGTGAATATGTATTAGTATAAATAAGATATTAGATTCGCAGTGCAGTATCTTATATAAATAGTGAAATATTATTCTTCTATACAAAAATTATATGCCTAATGCATGTAATTAATAATCCGACCAATATAGGTATAAATTCAGAAATTACATCGGCGTATATGTACCTCTTTTTTTTTACCGGCGTATATATGTACAACGGACTGCGATGCACAAAAATATCACAATATCTTATCGAATAAAACTTAAAATTAATATACGCATTATACGCGTTCAGTCTGTGATTCTCAAATAATCACTTTACACTAATGACATTATTTTGTTGAAGATCCAGATGAAGACGGACCACGAGATCTGCTTCGCTCCCTCTGCTCAGCACGGCTGGTCCTCTCCAATCTTACGCGAGGCTGCAACTCCACACCAGGAGCCGGTTTACGCTGACTCGGTGACGAGGTTACCTCAGTCGCCGGTCGTAATTCCCCGGCCAAGGGGGCTTGACGCGACCTCGAAGACGAGCGACGAGTCGCCTTGACTCCAGTATCGTGGTGCACCGCAAGAAGTTCTCCCTGCGAACCACTGGGTTTCAGTTCTCCAACAAATGACGTAGATGGCTGGTTGTCTGTAAGTACTATCTCTTCGCGTAAATTCAGTTCAGGCTGAATATCCACCGGATTAACTGGTAGCATTTTATTGAAGAAATCTTCCAACGAATACTCATGAGCATATCGTCTCGCTGGAGACGGAAAATCAATGCCTTCTCCATGCTCCTCCTCTTGACCCGCCTGCTGCACAGCGACATCAGGAACAGGAAGAATAAGCTGTATGTTGCTTATCACCCTCGGTTTTCCATTTACAGGCGTCGATGAGATTAATTGACTCGATGGTTCTGCAGACTGCGTCACATCCACCGGCTCGGATTCCACATCCTTACTGCAACCCGGTTCACTCGTATCACATGTACGGAGAACACGTCCATTTCTCAATGAATATTGAATATTGAGAGGTTTTACATTGTCCGCCGCTTTTTATAAATTCTCCACCGCCATCACCGTAGACACCGTATACAAAGGATTTCTATCCTTGCCAAATACTTCGATGCTGTCCGAAATCACCTTCGACGCTGCAGCATGCTGAAATGACTTCACCACGACATCCAAGACTCCGTCTGTATTAACCGGATCCCGACGATCCTCCGTCTCGTTTGATCGAGACAACGCATCCGTTGATAATCTGCGTTCCGCCAGACACAGAGCTCTATATAATTCGATCGCACGTCTTCTCTCTTGCGAAACTTCCAATTTTCTCTCCACCTCTCGAGAATGTCGCGTTAAATGTAATGACCCTAGACGAGTCAAACGTCGGACTCGAGAATATAATAAATAAATATAGTGCGATATTTGAGGATACTATAGGGTGTGTAAATAATTATGAGCATGAGATTCATGTAACATCGAGAGCACCGTTTAAATCAAAATCGTATCCAGTCGCTGATATGCACAGAGAAAAAGTAAAACAACATCTGTTTGACTTGGAGAAAACGGGCATAATTGAGCGAACAGCTACTCAATATATTAATCCGTTAGTGGTCGTAATAAAGAAATCCGGTGAGATTCGGTTGTGTCTCGATGCGCGCGAGATCAATAAACGGATGGAGAACGATCACGAACAACCACCGAATATAGATGAAATTTTCAGACACATAGGATCACGGAAGATATTTTCAACGATAGATGTTGCCAAAGCATTTTGGCAAATTCCTTTGCGTGAGGGTGATAAAAAATATACTGGTTGTAAATTTGATAATCAGACGTTTGTGTTTAATAGGCTTTCTTTCGGGTTGAAAACCGCGGGATCATCTTTTATGCGAGCGATAATAAAAACCATAGGTGATGATTGTAACGAGTTTGCAATAATTTACCTGGACGATATACTTGTAGCTTCAAATTCGATCGAAGAACATATGCGTCATTTAGATATAATTTTGTCGAGATTAAGTAAAGCAGGGTTTAGACTGAATAGATCGAAATGTGAGTTTTTCAGACCGGAAATATCATTCTTGGGTCATACTTTTAACCAGGTCAAGGTTGACATGAACAACGACACTAAGCGAGCGATTGAAAATTTTGCGAAGCCGCGTAACAAAAAAGCGGTACAATCGTTTCTAGGTCTAGTTAACTGGGACCGTAGATTCATAGGTAACTTTGCGGGTATGACCAAGTCTTTGGAAAATCTTTTGAAGAAAGATGTAAAATTTATTTGGAATCAGGAACAATAAAGCACGTTTAACATCATTAAAGAAGCGTTTCGCGTGGCGGATAGTTTGTTCATAAGAAGAGCGAAATTCGAATTCGGTTTATCAGTAGATGCGTCTAAGAATGGCTTAGGTGCGAGACTTTTTCAATATCAAAAGTCAAAACCGGAAGAAAGATTTACGGTAGCTTACGCTAGGCGTAGTTTGCGCGGAGGCGAGGTAAATTATACCATTACCGAATTAGAATGTCTATCTCTCGTATGAGCATTACGCAAATGGCACGTAATGTTATTAGGTAGACGTATTAAAGTGTACACGGATCATAAGGCGCTAAAGTTTTTATCATCTTGTGCAGACGATAGTTCAAGAATAGCTAGATGGTTGGCTTTGTTGCGAGAGTTTGACTTGGAAGTCATAAATATTCCGGGTAAGGAAAACATTATTGCCGATATATTATCGCGGAATAATGTTGGTAATGAATATCTAAGAAAGCGCGATGCGAGTAGATGTATATCAGCTATTCGTTATCCCGACGACGAAGTTGAAACTCGCAGGTGGGTCGAGGTTATCATGGAAGCGCAAAATAATGATCCGGAGTTACAAAGACTGTTGGATACCGATCCTGACAAATATTTTGTACGCGAAGAATTGATTCGAGTAAAATACAACGAAGAAGATCGAGTAATAATTCCAGATAAAATCAAATGGATTTTTGTTAGAAAAATACATGATTATTTATTGCATTTTGGCACGGATAAAGTAATCGATTTTACGAATAGATTTTTTATGATCAAAAATTTAGAGCGCATCGTAAGAGATGTAGTCGCGTCGTGTCACGAATGTTTGGCAACTAAGTATTATACTAGACCGACGAGAGGAGTCGAATATTACGATTTACCCGATGCGCCGAATAAAGCGATTTCGATGGATATATTCGGTCCGTTACCTCAAACACCGAGGGGTAATAAATACATTTTAGTTTTGTTAGATCAATTTTCGAAACTCACATTTATATCCGATGAAGAATCAAAAACTCGATTCGATTATACAGGTCCTTGAGACGCGTTATTTTAGTGGTAGACAGATACCCGTGACAATATTAATTGATAACGCGGGTCAATTTATTACTGACCGTTGGTCCGAGTACCTGACAAGCAAAGGTATAGAGTGTCGCAAAACATCACTGTACAATCCACAATCCAATCCGGTGGAGAGAGTGATGCGAGAACTGGGTAGAATCATCCGATTATACGCTCACGACCGACAAACGTCGTGGGATAGGATCGTCGAGAGGTCGGAAAGAACAATCAATTCAACAGAGCACAGAAGTACCGGATATTACCCGTACAATTTACATCCTGAGTTGCGGGACAGGGTAATATTTGTCGACTCCAAGTTGGAGTCGAGGAAACGGAACAACGTTAATCCGGAACCGGAAGAGCAGTTCCGAGAGATGTTACAGAGGGCAGAGCGTACGCTACATGAACGTGCGCGTCAGCGGAAGTTACAGTCGGACAAGCACCACGAGGCCGAGCGATATATCGAGGGTTCGTCCGTATGAATAAAGCTGCATAGACGTAGTGACGCGAGCAGACGTCTCACCAAAAAGATACATTTGGTGTACGAAGGACCGTACGTTGTTGTGCGCGAAGTGCGTCGAAACGCATACGTGTTGGCGGATTTTGAGAATAACGTGATAGGCACGTTTAATTCGCGACAGCTGCGTCCGCATCGTGATCCGCAGTATAGAGACAATTGTGTGCGCATTGACGTATTAACAGTATTAAAAAACATCTCTAATACACGACCTAGTGTGGACAAGGACATTTTTATAGTGCGCGATAAGACTGTATCGAAAAAAGTACAAGATCGTCGTACAGAAATATGTACGGACGAGGTTAAGTTTATCAGAGAAAAGACACGGGTTGAAAGTGACACGAAAATCGTTCCGCGGGTATGTTATCGTTTTACGGAGGATTCGATTGAATTTCGGCCGGATTTAAGGACTTGGAGTGAAAAAATGAGCGAGGGAATGAAGAAGCAAGACCATTCATCAACATGGAGATTGCCGGAGACGAGAGAGCCCATGCCGATTACGGAAAAAGGCATGCGATATATGAATAGACTATTAAGTGTTTTACAAGGGAAAAAACATATGTTTACTGTCAATGGTAAAATAAATAAAACTCCAGTTAACGTAATTTTTGAGAAACGTGGAGATTTTGATGCTTTAACATCATCTGCGTTGGCTGAAATGAAAAAAGAAGGTACCAGCCTCTCGTTTGTCGAGGATCCGAGTGACATTCCTGCATACTTCAAGCAGCAGCGGAGAATTAAGTTTAGAGCTATTGAATGTAAAGTTCGAGTGGATGGATATTCCATTCGAGTCAAGCCAATCAGTCAGCGATCATATTGGGAAGATACTCATCCGAGAGAATATTTATCGAATTTGCAAAAGGTCATGGATATGATTTTAAGAGAAGAACGATGCTTTTAAAAAGACAGCAATTAGTAGAATTCTGGTCGAGCAAACAGTCATCGAAATGCACAGAGGTCAGAGAGATTGCTCCTAGTCAGCGAGTAAAAAGACCAAGAGCCAGTTCCAGAAAAACAAGCTCTGGATAGCTATGTGGACAGCGATAGCGATGTCTCTGTTTGCAAGAGAAGAGTTACTCCTGCTTCGGTGAGAGCAATCTGGTCATCCGAGGAGGAGGAAGAATCAAATATCGATATCGATTCTCTTCCACTGACACAACGGCTCAGCGATTCTTCAAGAATGTTAGATAACACCCAAACAACTCAAGAAGATAATCTGAAAAGGAAAAAGACAGAAAGTAAAAATACATCATACTTACCTGATGAATGCTGAGTTCCTGAAAAAGAAAAGAATATTAAATATTCAACGAGAAGAAAGGATGCCCCAGCTGATGTTACGGTATCTCATTTGTCAAGGAGTGATGGGAGTCTTGTCGAGGGAGAGAAAGTTTGTGTCATAAGTGAAGTTAAATCATGCGATAAAAATTTTGATGAGATAAACTCTGATTTAAATATTGTGGATAAAAAGTCTGAAGAGTGTGATGCGAGTGGAAATATTTTAAATACGACTGAAAAATATAACATTTTATCTGTAATAGTTGACGAATCATAATTAATCTCACCGTCTGAGGGGGTTAAGTGTGACGAGGTCAAGACTGGCATTACACCAATGAATGTCCCTGAGTGGGGGGAGCATGCGCAGAAGATCGGAATCGATGGCAGACATTATAGAGACACGAGACATTCCGACGAGAGCACGTGTAAGCAGCGGGATGCTGGTGTTGAGTTGAGAGACAGTGCGATACGGACTTTAGTTAATTTTTCTCAGGTATCTAACCTCGCGAAAAGTAAATCTTTTTGTTTTAGTGACTCATTTAGTAAGTTCGTTCGTGACAGTGCGAAAATGTCGAACGAAAAAGAGGTTAGTTCCGAACAAGAGCGGATGAATATTTCCATCGAGTCGATGACAACGGAGGAGATTTACCAGTTGTCGCAGGAGGTTCGTGAGAAGGTGGAGAGAAAATTGGAAGTTTCGCAAGAGAGAAGACGTGCGATCGAATTATATAGAGCTCTGTGTCTGGCGGAACGCAGATTATCAACGGATGCGTTGTCTCGATCAAACGAGACGGAGGATCGTCGGGATCCGGTTAATACAGACGGGGTCTTGGATGTCGTGGTGGTCATTTCAGCTTGCTGCAGCGTCGAAGGTGATTTCGGACAGCATCGAAGTATTTGGCAAGGATAGAAATCCTCTGTATACGGTGTCTACGGTGATGACAGTGGAGAATTTACAAAAAGCGACGGACAATGTAAAACCTCTCAATATTCAATATTCATTGAGAAATGGACGTGTTCTCCGTACATGTGATACGAGTGAACCGGGTTGCAGTAAGGATGTGGAATCCGAGCCGGTGGATGTGACGCAGTCTGCAGAACCATCGAGTCAATTAATCTCATCGACGCCTGTAAATGGAAAACCGAGGGTGATAAGCAACATACAGCTTATTCTTCCTGTTCCTGATGTCGCTGTGCAGTAGGCGGGTCAAGAGGAGGAGCATGGAGAAGGCATTGATTTTCCGTCTCCAGCGAGACGATATGCTCATGAGTATTCGTTGGAAGATTTCTTCAATAAAATGCTACCAGTTAATCCGGTGGATATTCAGCCTGAACTGAATTTACGCGAAGAGATAGTACTTACAGACAACCAGCCATCTACGTCATTTGTTGGAGAACTGAAACCCAGTGGTTCACAGAGAGAACTTCTTGCGGTACACCACGATACTAGAGTCAAGGCGACTCGTCGCTCGTCTTCGAGGTCGCGGCAAGCCCCCTTGGCCGGGGAATTGCGATCGGCGACTGAGGTGACCTCGTCACTCAGTCAGCGTAAACCAGCTCCTGGTGTGGAGTTGCAGCCTCGCGTAAGATTGGAGAGGACCAGCCGTGCTGAGCAGAGGGAGCGAAGTAGATCTCGTGGTCCGTCTTTATCTGGATCTTCAACAAAATAATGTCATTGGTGTAAAGTGATTATTTGAGAATCACAGACTGAACGCGTATAATGCGTATATTAATTTTAAGTTTTATTCGATAAGATATTGTGATATTTTTGTCCAAAGAAAGTTATATTACGCTGTGACTTATGTTTTTACATTAATGTAGGGAACAAATTCTTTGCAAATAAGTTCTTTTTATTTTTACTACGTTTCTTTGATAATGTTTCTAGTCTGCGGTAAGAAAATGTATGTTGAGTTGTGACTGGTCGCTATGACACGAATCTACAGATTTTACTATTTCTGCCTCCACGGCTAAATAATACGAGGTACCGAGCACTCTGACTCACCTTTTATGTATCTGCTTCAGGTTGGTTTATCACGGTCGCCAGAAGTTTTATCCTCTCAAACTCCAAGGGTATCCGAAACGCCCATGCGCCACGTCGACTAATCCTCCCTTGAGTATAAGTATCGTGGCCGCGACACCCTCTCGCTCGTTTCAACATCGTTCACTCTCCTGGTTAGCCGCTGTCCTATATTAACGGCGGAAAATGATTGGACACAGAAAGGATCTTCAGGAAGAAAAGATCTGACACGCACTTCTATTTCAGATATCTAAATTTATTTTATTATTCGAGGCACATTCCTTTCTCTGGAATCCACCGGATTCTCAAAACACAGGGCAACATTGACCCAAGGTCGCTGCTGTACGACGTCTCGTTACAGTCAACAAAATTCCTTTGCACACGGCAAGTTCACGTGATCACGATTTCACATACGTGCGTCGCAATGACGTCACGCCTATAATTTTCGCTTAGCGCCGCGGTAAAGCGTGGAGACTCAATATACGTACGGCTCCACAGCACGAGATAGTTAACACTCGCTTCACAATTACGCGAAATGCTGGACCGAAAATATATCCGATTTAGTTAGTATAAACCGGCGGCACGATAACCCCGAGACTACCAGGCTGACACGTCCAACTAACTAGCTCTATTTAACGAGATACTTTTCCCAGGACAACGACTGTCGTACAATGACCTGCGAATTTATTCTTCGACTTACGAATTTTGCCGAACTAACGACCGTACATGACTCTACGCCGACTGACCACGATCGTTGCGCGCTCGACGTCTATATAATCCTATGCTCCGCCCAACAAGGTGTTACGGAGCATCGCCACTGCGCATACGCCACGAATCCGGGGAAACAGATTCAATTCACGACTAATATTACCCGCGACAAACTTGACCGCTTCAATTACAATCTTTACCTCGTCAAGAATAATACTGAGTAAATTATCGCATGCCGATCTTGACCATTCCCATTACAACCCTGACCCTGTCATAAATAATACAGAGTATTACCGAGTATAAATAATTGCATGTCATTCATGACCCAAGCACAATCCACGTCGTGACAATAGTCACCCGCTGGGCAATATCAATCTTACGTCGTCAAACTTAGCGTTACAACAAATCTTATTTCATAGAATCGCATACATATCTCTGCAGAAAAACAGCTACGCTCCAAACATATGCATGCCCTTCCATTCATATCATACAAACTTTCGTACTAAATATATATATACATAATCTCTAGTCGCGACACAAATTAATAAATATAATAACAGATATAATAACGGCTCTTTGTATTATTGCAGCTCTGACAACATATCAACATATACGGGGATAATGTTATAAGTATTAAATGAGATAATATATGTCTCCCAAGTATTAAGTAAAATAGTTATAACTTTAATAATAAGTATAACGATAGTTAGTAATTTAAAAGGTAAGTACAAATAAAAATATAGTTTGCAAAGTTTCAAATATTAATTAATAAAAATATATGATATCATGATTAACCCCCTCATGGATAGGATCAACAAAGTTATACACACAAGGTAAATACCAAACAAGAAAACAAATATTTTATTATTAGGAAATATATAGCTGCCGTATAAATCTATTTCTCTTTCGTCCATAATCAAATAATGTATCACAATTCTTTATCGCAGACTAGACTGTAGTCAAAAAATTATAAAATTTATCAATACATATATTAAATATTGCAGTGTCATAACAAACAAAACTTAAAACTAATATACGCATTACGCGCGTTCAGTCATGTGATTCTCATATAACCACTATATATCAACGACATTACTTTGTCGAAGATCCGGACGATGACGGGCCGCGCGTTCTGCTTCGCTCCATCTGATCAGCACGGCTGGTCCTCTGCAATCTCACACGGGGCTGCATCTCCACACCAGGGGCTGGTCTCTGCTGACTGGACGACGGGGTCACCTCAGTCGCCGGTCGCAATTCCCCGGCCAAGGGGGCTTGCCGCGATTTCAAAGACGAGCGGCGAGTCGCCTTGATTCCAGAATCATGGTGTACCGCAGGAAGCTCTCCCTGCGAACCACTGGATTTCGGTTCTCCGATGAACGATGTAGATGGTTGATCATCGGTAAGCACTACCTCCTCGTGCAAACCCAGCTCAGGCTGAAAATCCACCGGATTGTCTGGTAGCATCCTATTGAAAAAGTCCTCCAACGAATATTCATGAACGAAACGTCTCGCTGGAGACGGGAAATCAATGCCCTCCTCGTGTTCCACCTCTGGATCTGCTTGTTGCGCGGCGACATCTGGAGCAGGAAGGTTGAGCTGTATATTACTAATTACCCTTGGCTTTCCATCCATCGGCGTCGACGAAACCAACTGGCTCGATGGCTCCGCAGGCTGAGTCACGTCCACTGGCTCGACCTCCACATCCTGGCTGTCCTTGCTACAGCCTGGTTCATCCGTATTACAGGTACGGAGAACACGTCCCTCTCTCAATGAGTATTGGATATTGAGCGGTTTTATATTATCCGTTGCTTTTTGCAGATTTTCCACCGCCATTACCGTAGATACTGTATACAAGGGATTTCTGTCCTTGCCGAGTACCTCGATACTGTCCGAGATTATCTTCGACGCTGCGGCATGTTGGAAAGATTTTACCACGACATCCAAGACTCCGTCCGCATCAACCGGGTCACGACGATCCTCCGTTTCATTCGATCGAGATAACGCATCTGTCGACAATCTGCGTTCCGCCAGACGCAAAACTCTGTACAACTCGATCGCACGTCTTCTTGCTTGCGAGATTTCTAACTTCCTTTCCACTCTCTCTCGAATCTCTTGCGACAATTGATATATTTCCTCCGTCGTCATCGATTCAAAGAATATTCATCCTCTCTTGATCGGAACTAGCCTCCTTCTCGTTCGACATCTTGGCACTGTCTCGAACAAATTTACTAAATGCGTCGCTAAAACAGAATGATTTATTCCTCGAGAGGTTAGATACTTGCGCGAAATTAACTAACGTTCGTATCGCACTGTCTCTTAACTCGCCACTATTGTTCCGCTGCCTACACGTACTTTCGTCGGAATGTCTCGTGTCTTTCCAATGGCTGCCATCGATTTCGATCTCTCGCGCATGCTCCCCCCACTCAGGGGCACTCATTGACGCAATGCCGTTCTTGACCACGTCACACTTGACCTCCTTGTCAGTCGGTGAGATCAATTGTGATTCGTCAACCATTACGGACAAAATATTATATTTTTCAGTCCTATTCGCATTACACTTTTCAGTCTCTTTGTCCATAGTACTTAAAACAGGGTTTATCTCCTCAAATGATTTGACTTTGCTTATGACGCAAATCTTTCCTCCCTCGACAGTACTACTATCACTCCTCGACAAATGAGAAACCGAACTCCTCAATGAATATTTAACGTTCTTTTCTTTTTCAGCAACACCCGATTCCTCAGGTAAGTATAATGTTCCATCGTCTTCTATCGTTTTTCTTTTCAGGATATCATCTCGTATCGGCTGTGTGTTATCCGACATTCTTGATGAATCACTGAGCCGCTGTGTCAATGGAAGAGAATCGATATCGATGTTGGACTCCTCTTCCTCCTCTTCCTCCTCGGATGACCAGATCGCCTTCACCGAAGCAAGAGTAATTCTTTTTTTATACATAGAGACATCGCTACCACTGTCAATACATTCAGAGCTCGTTTTCTTGGAACTGGCTCTAGGTCTCTTTCTTCGCTGACTGGGAGCAATCTCTTTGACCACTGTATCCTTCGATGATCGTCCACTCCACCAATTTTTGTCCCTTCACAAGCATCGTTCTTCTCTTGAAGTCATATCCATGATCCCTTGCGAATTCAATGAACACTCTCTCGGATGAGTATCTTCCCAGTACTATCGCTGCCTGATTTCCCGGCACCACAATTGGCTTGACTGGAATAGAGTATCCGTCCACTCGAACCTTACACTCGACAGCTCCAAATTTGATTCTCCGTTGCTGCTTGAAGTATGCAGGAATGTCACTCGGATCCTCGATAAATGAGAGGCTGGTGCCCTCTCTCTTTATTTCCGACAACGCAGATGACGTTAGAGCATCAAATTCACCACGCTTGTCGAAAATTACTCTAACTGGAGTCTTATTTATCCTGCCGTTGACGGTAATCATGTGTTTCTTTCCTTGTAGGACATTTAACAGCCTATTCATGTGTCGCATGACTTTTTCAGTTATCGGCATGGGTTCTGACGTTCCCGGCAATCTCCACGTTGCTGAACAGTCCCGCTTCATCATTACCACGTTTGCCTCTTCACTCTGAATCTCCAAATTTGTTTGAGATTCACTCGACTTCTTCGCAGAATGTTGACATATTCGTGGAAAGATTCTCACGTCACTTTCAACCCGTTTCTTTTCCTTGATAACCTTAATCTCGCCCGTACAAACCCTTGTACGACGATCGTGTATTTTATCGCGCACTAAATTGTTCTTGTCCATACGCGATTTTTTATTAGAAACGTCCTCGATCATTAATATGTCAATACGCGCACAACCGTCCTTATACTGCGGATCGCGATGCGGACGCAGCTGTCGCGAATTGTACGTGCCGATCACGTTATCGTCGAAATCCGCCAATACGTACGCGTTTCGACGCACTTCGCGCACCACAACGTATGGTCATTCGTACACTAAATGAATTTTCCTCGTGAGACACCTATTCGCGTCACTACGTCTATGTAACTTTATCCAAACGGACGAACCCTCGATATACCGCTCGGCCTCGTGGTGTTTGTCCGACTGTAACTTCCGCTGACGCGCACGTTCATGTAGCGTACGCTCCGCCCTCTGTAACATCTCTCGGAACTGTTCCTCCGGGTCCGGGTTTACGTTGTCTCGCCTCCTCGACTCCAACTTAGAGTCGACAAATATTACCCTGTCCCGTAACTCAGGATGTAAGTTGTACGGGTAATATCCGGTACTTCTGTGCTCTTTTGAATTGATTGTTCTTTCCGACCTTTCGACGATCCTGTCCCACGACGTTTGTCTATCATGAGCATATAATCGGATGATTCTTCCTAGTTCTCGCATCACTCTCTCCATCGGATTGGATTGTGGATTGTACAGTGATGTTTTGCGACACTCTATACCTTTGCTTGTCAGGTACTCGGACCAACGGTCAGTAATAAATTGACCCGCGTTATCAATTAATATTGTCACGGGTACCTGTCTATCACTAAAATAACGCGTCTCAAGGACCTGTATAATCGAATCGAGTTTTTGATTTTTCATCGGATACAAATGTACGAGTTTCGAAAATTGATCTAACAAAACTAAAATATATTTATTACCCCTCGGACTTTGAGGTAACGGACCGAATATATCCATCGAGATCGCTTTATTCGGCGCATCGGGTAAATCGTAATATTCGACTCCTCTCGTCGGTCTTGTATAATACTTAGTTGCTAAACATTCGTGACACGACGCGACTACATCTCTTACGATGCGCTCCAAATTTTTTATCACAAAAAATCTATTTGCAAAATCGATTACTTTATCCGTGCCAAAATGCAATAAATAATCATGTATTTTTTTAACAAAAATCCATTTGATCTTATCTGGAATTACGACTCGATCTTCTTCGTTGTATTTAACTCGAATCAATACTTCGCGTACAAAAAATTTGTCAGGATCGGTATCTAACAGTCTTTGTAACTCCGGATCGTCATTTTGCGCTTCCATGATAACCTCGATCCACCTGCGAGTTTCGACTTCGTCGTCGGGATAACGAATAGCTGATATACATCTACTCGCATCGCGCTTTCTTAGAAACTCATTACCAACACTATTCCGCGATAATATATCGGCAATAATGTTTTCCTTACCCGAAATATGTATGACTTCCAAATCAAATTCTCGCAAGAAAGCCAACCATCTAGCTATTCTCGAACTATCGTCTGCACAAGATGATAAAAACTTTAGCGCTTTATGATCCGTGTACACTTTAATATGTCTACCCAATAACATTACGTGCCATTTGCGTAATGCCCAAACGAGAGATAGACATTCCAATTCGGTAATGGTATAATTTACCTCAGCTCCTCGCAAACTACGACTTAAACTACTGTAAATTTCTCTTCCGGTTTTGACTTTTGATATTGAAAAAGTCTCGCACCAAACCATTCTTAGACGCATCTACTGATAAACCGAATTCGAATTTCGCTCTTATTGAACAAACTATCCGCCACGCGAAACGCTTCTTTAATGCTGTTAAACGCGCTTTGTTGTTCCTGATTCGAAATAAATTTTACATCTTTTTTTAAAAGATTTTCTAACGATTTGGTCATAGCCGCAAGGTTACCTATAAATCTACGGTCCCAGTTAACCAGACCTAGAAACGATTGTACCGCTTTTTTGTTACGCCACTTCGCAAAATTCTCAATCGCTCGCTTAGTATCGTTGTTCATGTCAACCTTGACCTGGTTAAAAGTATGACCAAGAAAGATATTTCAGGTCTAAAAAACTCACATTTTGATCTGTTCAGTCTAAACCCGGCTTTATTTAATCTCGACAAAATTATATTCAAATGACGCATATGTTCTTCGATCGAATTTGAAGCTACAAGTATATCGTCCAGGTAAATTATTGCAAACTCGTTACAATCATCACCTATGGTTTTTATTATCGCTCGCATGAAAGATGACCGCGCGGTTTTCAACCCGAAAGGAAGCCTCTTAAACACAAACGTCTGATTGTCAAATTTAAAACCAGTATACTTTTTATCACTCTCACGCAAAGGAATTTGCTAAAATGCTTTAGCAACGTCGAGCGTTGAAAATATCTTCCGTGATCCTATGTGTCTGAAAATTTCATCTATATTCGGTGGTTGTTCGTGATCGTTCTCCATCCGTTTATTGATCTCGCGCGCATTGAGACACAACCGAATCTCACCGGATTTCTTTATCACGACCACTAACGGATTAATATATTGAGTAGCTGTTCGCTCAATTATGCCCGTTTTCTCCAAGTCAAACAGATGTTGTTTCACTTTCTCTCTGTGTATGTCAGCGACTGAGTACGATTTTGATTTAAATGGTGCTCTCGATGTTACATGGATCTCATGCTCATAATTATTTACACACCCTATAGTATCCTCAAATATCGCACTATATTTATTTATTATCTTCTCGAGTCCGACGTTTGACTCGTCTAGGGTCATTACGTTTAACGCGACATTCTCGACCCTGGCCGATTGATCGAAATGTACGCTAAATTTACCCTCCTTGCATCGTAACACGGCGTTATTCTCGGACAAGAAGTCTAATCTGAGTACCATATCGTACGACAAATTCTTCACCACGTACAGTCCGTATGAAAAATCGCGATCGTCTAAGTTAAAGTTGACAAAGATCTTTTTCGCGATCGGCTCCCCCTTCTCCGAGAAAGCACCCACCAAATTAAATTTGCGTATTGGTATAATTTTCATTTCTATCTTGTTGTCGATCAGTTTATCGAAAAATGACTTGGTCACCGCTGAAATCTGCGCACCGGTATCAACCAAACACTTGACCACAACCATGTCAAACTTGACCGTAGCATAAGGTCTACGACTACGTATCAAATTTACCTGATCTTCGCGCGTAACATCATCCACGTCACGAAGGATGTTTTTCGTTCGAATTATGTTGAGTTGATAATCCGGGTCTGTCATTCTCGACCTCCGAATTTCTGTCTAATTCGCTATCGTGATTATCGTCCTCCTCGTACGAATTATATTCATCCGAGTCTATCGAGTCGATAAAATCACCATTTTTATCTATTACCTCGACCTTCTTATTCGCGTTCGTTACCACCGATTTGTCAAACTTTACCCCGTTCGTTCGCCTCGCGGAATCGCGAAACGAAGAAGAAGTCTTGTCGTTCGGTATCTCCGTAATTCAAACAGAAGTTTGCGCACGACCCCCGCTCGAACCATTGAATTTGTTAGGATGATATTCAACAGCTCTACCGAATTTATCGTTTTGTCTATTATCACCGTAACGAGGTTGACCGCTGAAACGCGATAAATTACCCCGATTTTTGTCATTAAATTCCGCGATGTTTCTGCGGTTTTTCTCCTCCCGATCTCTCTTAAAATCATTGTCGATTTCATCGAGAAGTTTTACAAAGTCTTCGATATTAGACGCGGTCGTCGGTCTTTTCTCGCGTGTTACATTGGTACCAAAATGACGTCTTACGCATCTAATTATCTCTTTATCCGTCAAAGATGGTTCTAAATTCTTAGCTTGTCTGGATAAATCCAGAGCATAATCAGCCATTGACAATTTTAATTCCGCTCGATTATATTTTCCGATATAAATTTTTTCTCGCAATCGCGCCTGTTGTTCGTCACCCCAATAATGCTCTTAAAACGCGAGAAATGCCTCTTCGATGTCGTACGGGTCTCTTACGTCGAACCAATTCGAAGCTGACCCCCTAAGATACCGAAATAATGCATTTGATCGGATTCATCAATACCCTCGTACCGAGCTGTACGCTGAAATCTCCTAAGAAACTTCATCGGGTTCTGAGTATCTTTTCTACCCGAAAACGTTATGTCCTCGAATGGATCTTTTTTTTTTTTTTTTTTTTTTTACGCTGTGGAAACCATCATGGTACCCTCGCCCTCCGGGTATAGGACGAGGGTTATGTGGGACTCCTTGTTCCCATTGGCCGGTCCACTGGTGGATCGGTCAGGGGGCCCAAGACCTACCGCACTAAAACCACAGCGTGTGCCTGCGCTGGCGCTTACGGTGATGGCGGGGAACCAGCAATTGCATCACTTCCCGCCATCATCTGGCCCTACCTGTCCCGGGAGAGCATCTTCCCCGAGAGGAAGATACTCTTCCCCGTCATCGTGCGGATCCTACCCGGTTGCGACGCAGAGGGACACAACCTCCACGCCGCGCCCTCCCAAAAAGTTTGGGGGGCGGGGTCACGGCTCGAGTTTTCCCGTTCGAACCGCCATCCCCCGCCCCCGGAACGAGGCCCCCTCTCTCTCCCAAGAGGGAAAAGAAATTCGGCCAGCGCACCGGGAGCCCTACTTCTGGGAATTCCCCCCAGAAGGGGGGGAAACCCGTCCGCAGGCAGTGGTGCCCTCTCACCGGCGCTCTAAGGCACCGGTGAGAGGGCCCCCGTCTGCCGCGTCCCTACCCGGGGAGGATCACGTGCAATGGGGCTCCTAGTGAGCCCCGGTGTGGTCCCCCCCTGCCCCCGGTCCGCGGTTCCCTCCCTATCGGGATTCGACCATCGACCCGGGGGCAGCGCCGAGACCCTCCCCTGGGGGAGGAACTCGGCATGGGCGGGGGCAGACGCCGCCCGACTCCCGACCGCAGGGCTTACGCCGTGCGGCCGCCAGCCGGGCGGCACCCGCCCCCGCCCTCCTCCTTGGACTGCTCCACGCTAACGTGCCTCCTCCTCCACAACCGGGCGAGGGGGGCACCACGCCCCTCGCCCAACCTCCTGTCTTCTATTCCGCCCCCTCCGGGGGGCGTCTTCTTCTCCTGCGACGGGGGGGTCCGCCTCCGCGTCCCCGCCTCGGCGGGCCGCCCCCGCCACTTCCCCATCTACCACGGGCACCTTCTCTCCCACGCGCCCTCCCGGCCACTGACCCCCCGGGCCCGACCCGCCCCTGGCCCCCACCGCGGCGATTTCTTCGCCCAGGCAGCCAGGAGGGGTCGTCCCTCTCCTCCCGGGATTCAGGGGAGAGAGGGAGTCTCCCCCTTCTTCCCCGCCTCACCCGCTCTCTTTCGGCCTCCTCCTTCTGCGTCATAACTTTGAAGCAGAAGGAGGAGACCGTCTCCCACGCTTCCTCGCTCCCGACCATCTTAGCAGCGATGGTCGGGAGCGCCAGATCCTCCCCGATAATTTGGACGAGGACACGGCGCTCCTCTGCCCACGCCGGACAGAATTCCAGCGTGTGCTGCGCCGTGTCCCTGTCCCCGTCACAATGATAGCACTGCGTGGTGCGCTCTTTCCCTATCTTACACAGATACTCGCCGAAACAACCATGTCCGGCGAATATCTGTGTAAGGTGGTACGACATCCGTCCGTGAGGCCTATCCACCCACTCTTTCATTATAGGCCTCACGGCCCCGACGACTCTCTCTCCCGAATTGGATGGGGGGATGTTCTCCAGCCAATCCCCCCATTCCTCTAGCATTTGTCGTCGGGTTTGCGCTCCGACTATGCCTCGGGCCCTCTTAGTTATTTTGAACCTCATCCCACGGAGCTCTCTTATTCTTTCATACGCCCTCTTGTAGGCGTATGCCTGGAGCTCCATGGGAGGTAGTCCAGCGAGGGTCAAGGCCGCTGCATGCGACACCGTCCTGTAACCGCGGACGATGCGGTTGGCCATTCTCCTCTGGATCCGGCGAAGTATATCCCGGATCCGTCTCCTGGCCACCGCCTCGCCCGCCCATACCGGTGACCCGTAAAGGGTCACAGAGTTGACAATTGCCGCATACAACCTGCGCACCCGGTCGTCCGGCCCGCCAAGATTGGGCAGCAGGCGGCTAAGTGCCGCCGCTACTCCACTGGCCCTTTCTTCCAGACGACCGAAGTGCGCGTCGAAGTGCCATTTGCCATCCAGCCAAAGCCCCAAGTATTTGATACTCGGCCCCAGCTGAACGGGGATGCCATCCACGATGACATGAGCCTTTGGTGGCTTCCCCTGGGAGCCATCATGGAAAAAGATAGCCTCCGTTTTATGGGGAGCTACCTTAAGGCCCAGTTCCCTAATTGCACGCACCACGCAGGCCACCGCGAGATTCGCCTTCCCTCTTGATTCCCCCCAGTCATTCCCCTCTGCCAGGACTATCGTGTCGTCCGCATAGCAGATGACTCGACAACCGGGGGGAGGGCAGAACGAAGCACTGTGTCATAGGTGATGTCCCACAACAGCGGGCCCAAAACTGACCCCTGTGGGACACCACACGGCACTTGCCTTCCGCATTTGGTACCGGCTTTGTTCTGGTACTCCAGGCTCCGGTCCCGGAAGTAGGCCTTAATGACCTCCACGAGATATTGTGGGACGCCATGGTCTATTAAGGCGCCCCTCACCTTTCCCCAGGGCAGGGTGTTGAAGGCGTTTGTAATGTCTAGTGCAACGCCGACAACTACCCTGCCCTCTTCAGCCTCGGATTCCGCGAACTGACGAACGCGTAGGATCGCGTCCGTCGTTGATCTGTGTTCGCGGAATCCGAACTGGTCCTCGTGGAGGTTAGGCCCCACTTCCCTCATCTGCCTGACGACTCGGTCGGCTATAATCCTTTCGAAAATTTTGCCGACCTCGTCGAGCAGGCAAATGGGCCTGTATGCGGAAGGCGCTCCGTCCGTTCTGCCCCCTTTTGGGATAAGGATCAGATTGGCCTTACCCCAGACTGGGGGGAACTCACCCGACTTGAGACAGCCGGTTAGCAGCCGTCGTATTGGTCCAGACAAGTGCTTCAAGGCGTATAGCCAGACACTTCCGGAGATGCCGTCAGGCCCCGGGGTTTTGTTTCCCCGGGTCCTAAGCCTTTTGGCAACCCCGGCCAACTCAGCATTGGACATCTCGTACTTTTCTTATCACGCGACGGGCTCCCTGACGTATAGCTCGGGAACCCTGTCGCATTGTGGGAAGAGGGTCTCTAAGATGTTTTTTAGCACTTCGGCGTCCAATGCCTCCGTCACGGGGGACGTCCATCTCCGCAGCTTTCTCATGACTGCCTTATATGGACGCCCCCAAGGGTCGGCATTGAGGCCCTGGAGTTGCTCGTCCCAGGACCTCGCCTTCGACGCTCTGATGGCGGCGCTCAGAGCGTTACGGGCTTCTCTGTAACGCTACAGCGCCCCTACCATGCCCTCGTCATCGTTGCCCAGGCCTCTTCCTCTCAACCTCCTATAGCGGCGTTTGGCCTGGACGGAGGCGCGTCTTAAATCCGCGATCTCCTCCGTCCACCAATACGCCGCCCTTTGAGGCCTCGGTTTGGCTCGGGGCATGGAGACGTTGCACGCGTTCTTCATGGTCTCCCCGAGCCATGCCACCTGGTCTTTTATTTCTTGTGGTGCTATTGCACCAGACCAGGTGGCCGAGAGCATGGCTGCCACCAGCTTGTCCGGATCCAATTTAGCAAGGGCCCACCATTTGGGTAGGTCCCCCCCCCTTGGGCGCGGTTCAGCACCCCCCGGCGGGTGATGTCGACCCTCATCCGAATATATAAATGGTCAGAGAGGGTCTCTTCGTTCATCACCCGCCAGTCCCTAATCCTGTCCGCCGCAGCGGGAGATGCCCATGTCAATGATGGACTCCCGCTGCGGCCGAACGAGGGTGCTTCTCGACCCCTGATTTACTATGCAGAGGCCGAGAACCGCTGCCCATTCTTCTAAGACCCCGCCTTTTCGGTCCGTACGCCGGGAACCCCAATGCCTAGACTTGGCATTAAAGTCCCCGGCAACCACAATTGGGAGTCTCCTCTGGACGACGAGAGATATCTCGTCGAGGATATCCCCGAACGTGGCGAGGTCTATACTGGGGGGGATATAACACCCAATCACCCACAGTGGGCCCCACTCGACGGCTACGAATCCTCGTCCCCTTCCGATTTTAGTGCACGGAGGGGAACCGATCTCCTGTCTCCAGGTGATCGCGACCGAGCCCGCATCGCAACTTGCCCAGCACGGGTTGTCCGGTGGTACGCGATACGGCTCGGCCGCGATCCCTATACCGCATCTCCACTGCGCCAGGGTATGTAGAAAAAGATCCTGGGCCCTGGCGCAGTGGTTCAAATTAGTTTGGAGGAGGCCTATGCGCGTCATAATATGCGCAGTTTAGGCCTCCTCCATAACCACCTCCACTAACTCATTCTGAGTTGCAGGAGCGGCTGCTCCCACCTCCTTAACCTGTTTCTTGGGGGCGCCCTTTCCCTTGCGGACTCGCTGGGGTTTGGGCGCCTCCATTATTTGTTCCTAGGAAGGCCCGGGGGAGGCTAAGCCATCCCCGGAGCCTCCTCCAGCTCCTCCCTTCTCTTTTTGTGGGGCCTGGGAGGGCCCGGGGGAGGCTACGCCATCACCGGAGCCCCCCTTGGCTCCTCCTTTCTTCTGCGTTTGGCTACTGCCCTTTTTTGTTGCAGTTTTTCCTCCCTTCTTCACCTTGCAGCTGTCGCCACCGGCTCGATGGTTCGCCGGTAGTCCGGCCTCTGTACAGAGGACGCAACGCGTCGCGTTGCGGCACTCTGTGGCCTTGTGGCTAGGGGAGCCGCAGTTATAGCAGCAGCCACTACGATCTATAGGGCTGCTGCACTGCTCCTTGACGTGCCCTCATTCCAAGCAGCGGAAACACTGTAAGGGGCGCGTCTTCAATATCTCCACCCTGGCCACAATCCAACCCACCTTTATCTTGCCCACCGCGGCCACTTTAACTGCGGCCGCTACTGGGCATTGCGTCCAGAGATTGCCCATGGTCCCCCTGTTAAAGCGTATTTGATCCGCCTTAACCTCGGAGGCCTGGAACCCTCCAACTTCCGCGATTGCCGCCTTGACTTCTTCGACGGTGGCGGAGTCATCGAGTCCGAGGACCCTGAGATCTCCCCTTTTACAGGGGCGGGTCACCCGGACTCCCTCCCTTCCTTCCAGGACCTCCCTGATATTCTCAGCGAACAGGTCGGCCTTTTTACTTTTGTCTGCCCCGGGGATCTCATATAGTATGGCCCCGGTGGCTGAACGGCGTGCTCTGACGTCCTCGATCCCTAATTTCGCGATATCCACCTTCTGGCGGGCCACTGCGATAGTCTCGCTGTATTGGCCCGCGGGGCAGGAAATCGCGACCGCTGCAGTCCTGGGGATCCTCCCGGACCGCCGCGCGGCAGCCTTGGGGGCAGCCCTCCCCGCCGCCCTCACATTTCTGAGGGGGGAGGCCTTGTTTGCCCCGCTGCCTCCAGGCTGGGAAGTCTTTGCGGGCGCTGTTGTTGGCGCCCGATTTTTCCCCCTCTTTCTTCCCAACAACCTGCACCCAGCTATCCTGGGTATCTGCAGGTCGCGGGAGCCGAAGAGGGTTGACAGGGGGGATCCTTGTTGGTCTGGGCCTTCGCCTTTACGGGTTTGGGCCCGGTCTTCTTTGGGTCTCCCTTCTGGTTGGTTCCCATTTGGGAGTTCCCCTTTCCTTTTTCCTTCCCGGCGCCGGCCTTGGCAGGGACCGGTCCCTTCTCAAGGAGCACGGCGTACTGCCGGTCGTTGCCGGGGGGGGCTGCTTTGTTCGGGGGAGGTCTTGCTGAGGGGTCTTTGACCCCCTTTTTAAGGCTCTCCCTCTTATCGAGCAGCCCCTGAATCTGTGTGGTGAGCGAGTCATATTCGACTATATTCTGCTGGCTTATACCGGGGGAATAGTCCTCCATCCTTTTCGTAACCCCTTTAACTGGGGGTCTGTCGACTGGTGGTGGTGGTGCACTGAGCGGCGTTGCTACCACCACCTCTTTCACCTCCATGGTATCCTCTGGCAGGGCCACAATCGAATGAGGGGCGGTTGCCCCCTCACCACCACTGCTTACCTCGCCGTTTGATGCCCCAGGGAGCTTGGTCTTGGGTGTTTTACCCTTCTTCTTATTCCCTGCCTCCTTGAGGTGTTTTAGTTCACTCTTTAGAGCGAGCATTTCTACCATAATCTCCTTGTTATGGCGTTTTAACACCTCCAGTTCGTTCTCCCCTTCCTGGAGACTGCTCGTTGCGCTGGTTGCGCAGCCGTTGTTGCAGCTATGGCGGTTAGAGCGGCCTGAAGGTAACAGATCGCCTCCTTCATGTCCCTCTGGACAGTGTCCTTCAGGTTGCCACTCATGATCACATATTTCTTGAGCATGGTGACACTCTCCATTCCCTTGGCAGCTATGTCGAGTGCCGGCGCTAGTGCCACCTCGTCGGCATAGTCCGCCACCAATTGGTCCAGCCTTTGCCACGCCTGGCTGTCACTCAGCGGCGTTTTGGAATCGAGCATCTCCCTCTCTTTTCTCTGCTCATCTTCAGCACGCTTCTGGGCCAGCATGGCCTTCTTCTTTTCCCACTCATACGTGGTGGGAGAGCGTCCCGGTCCCCTTTTTCTCTTCTGGCCCGTTGTTATGTCGATAATTTCCGCAGCATCGACTTCTTCATCAGTCGATATTTCCATCTGGGCCTCTTTTCTCCCTGCCACTGCATCTTTGTCCTCAGGACGCAACGGGTGGCTGTCCACGGCGCGCTTCTTCGCGCGATATGCGCGCCTCTCCCCCTCTAAGCCTGGCCAAGGTTGGTCGTCGAACAGGAACGTCTGTCCCTGCGACGACGATGGGCCACTCTATGATGTTCCGGAGAGGCAAGTCCTTAATTTTGCCTCGTCTCGATTCACGACGACCGCGAGTTTCTTCATCCCTAAAACCTGTGTCTTGCAAGAGACGGGCACATATGCCGTTATCTTGCTAGAGGCAGGTCCCGGTTTGGAGCCTTTACTCCCTACCTCCCTCTTGTTTTGTTTGTTGTTAGCGTTGCCTTTCATTTGTTTTTCCCACTCCCTGCGGAGGCTCGACCGGCCGGCGTATCTCCCACCAGCCAAGGGACGACCCAGAAAGTATGACCCGAAACATGACCGGAATCATGCCCCCGGAATCGCCCCCCAAACCGGTGCCCCGGGGACTCCCAGGCCGGCTTATGTCGCGGGTCGGGGGGGATGCCGCACCCTCGGCACTGGACTCCGAGCCCCTTACTCCCCCATGAGGAGTTTGATTCCCCCATGGGGTTTCGGGGGTCCCCCGCCTCCGACAACGGGGGCACCTCCGCAGGTGACGCCACTCGGGGGGCCCCACGGACGATTCGGAAAGGGTCGCCGCTCCCCGTCCCTGCCCTGTACGCCGTGGCGACCAGCCGCCCCCCACCCCGCCGGTGAATCACTGCCGGCGAAAGGGGCACACCTTCTCCTGACCGGCTGGTTCGGAAGGGGAAACGGTACCGACCGGCCAGGAGTATCTACTCTCGCCGCCGGGCCCTGCCTCGGAATACGTCCGAGCGGCCCCGGCGGCTGACCCGCGTGGCACCCTCCGGGCAGTGCCCCTTGGGTAACCCCTCCGGGCAAAGCTCCTCGGGTAACCACGTGTGGCCTACTCCACCGTCCCGGCCCGAGCTCGGAATATGTCCGAGTGGCCCGGGAACGGCAGCCCCAGGGACGCTGGGATGGGGACCCAGGCTACCCAGCCTGGAGACCCCCAACCAGCACCCTGAGGCACTACGTGTCGCCGGGTCCCGCCTCGGAAACGTCCGAGCGGCCCCGGCGATCGACCGCCGTGACTCCCTCCGGGCAACGCCCCTCGGGAAAACCCTCCGGGCAAGGCCCCTCGGGTAGTCACGGACAGTCTCCTCCCCCGCGGCCCCAGCCGCAAAGAAAACCCACCCCGAGACCCGGCGGGAGCATCCCCGGGAACATCTCAAGAACACCCCTCGGAGACGCAGAACATGAAACCTCGCGGCCCGGGCCGCAAAAGCATGGCGGGAGGGCAAGCGCCGAGGCGCCGTGCAGTGCCCTCTCCTAACGGTGCCATGCCACCGGGCGTTTGTATTCCGGGTCGCCATCCCTTACCACATACGAGCCGAAGCTCTAACGGGGAAGTGGGCCCCGTCCCCCCAGGTTGTGAGAAGACTCCCACAGCCCAAGAGGAACCCCCAGAAACTAGGGGGAGCCCCCAGAATCCGGGGGCAGGTGTGCCTCAGAATATGTGGCACTGTCCGCTCTTAGCACCCTTCGCAAAACCTTGCGAAGGGTGAGCCCCCTCACCACGTCAAGGTGGCGGATAACGAGGGGGGCCGGCCAACCACCGTGTGGGCGGGGACTCCTGCCACCCGAAGAAGAATAAATCGAAAGGTGACAAGGCAAATCCCAAAACAAGCGGTGCCATCAAAGCACCGCCGAAGGGAACAGGAATCGGAGGTAGGAAGTTCCCTCCTCCACCGGTCCCAATGGACATCGTGGAGGATACGGAGCCCCCCAAGCCTCAGAGAAAACTGAGATCAAGGAGGGCTCCTCCAAAAGGAATGGGAAGAGTAGGAGCAGAGGCAGCGGCCAGGATGTCTCCCGCGGTGCCGGAGACACCCAAAGGAGAGAAGGAAGCAGCAGCAGCAGCAGCTAGGGCGGTGCCGGAGCCGCCGATGGAGGTCGTTATGGAGGAGGTTGATCTAATATCACTATGAACGTCAGCTTCCTCCAGGCAAATTTAAACCACTCCAGGAGGGCGCAGGATCTATTCATGCAAACCCTCCTAGAGTGGGAGTGCGGGATTGGGATCGCGTCCGAGCCGTATCGAATACCGGGCAGCCACCCATGCTGGGCGACTAACGATTGCGGCTCGGTCGCGATCACATGGAGGGAGGTGAACGGTTCACCTCCCTGCGATAAGTTGGGAGAAGGTGCAGTCTACGTAGCGGTAGACTGGGGGCCCATCGTGGTCGTGGCGTGTTATTTGTCCCCAAATACGGACTCTGCCCAATTCGAACAGTCGTTGGACGGGGTAGCGGCCTTCGTTAGAAGCAAGTTGCCCTGTCCAATTATTGTGGCGGGAGATTTCAACGCGAAGTCTGCGCGTTGGGGCTCCCGTCACACAAACAGAAGGGGCAGAGTTCTAGAAGACTGGGCGGCGGCACTCGGCCTGTGTCTCGTAAACACAAGCACGAGAAGCACCCTCGTCAGGCCGCAGGGGGAGACCGTCATGGACTTGACGTGGGCTTTCCCAACTGCGGCCAACAGGATATCTGAATGGCAGGTGACGGACCAGGAGACCCTCTCCAACCACCTGTATATTAGGATGAGGGTTGACGTCACCCGCCAGAGGGTGCTTGGCCGCTCCCAAGGGGAGACAGAGCCGCGACCGCGGAAGCGATGGGCTCTGAAGAAATTGGACCCGGATAGGCTAAGGGCCGCCGTTCTCTCGGCGACCTGGCCTGGCACAGATGTGCCAGAGGATAGTGTTGATGGCCAGGTGGAATGGCTCGGGGAGATTATGGAAGATGCGTGTAACATCGCCATGCCCCGAACCAAGTCCGTGCCGCGCAGAGCGGCGTACTGGTGGACTGCAGAAATAGCGGAGTTACGCCGCAATGCAGTCCAAGCCAGACGCCGCTTCACCAGGAGCAGGAGGCGCGGCAACGCCGAGAGAATCGCCGAGACGCATGAGCTGTACTAACATGCTAAGTACGAGCTTAGCTCGGCGATACGGCGGGCCAAGTCCGGAGCGTGGGATGAGCAGTTGCTCTCCCTGAACTCAGACCCATGAGGGCGCCCATATAGGCTTGTAATGAACAAGCTAAGACATTGGGCGCCCTCAGTGACGGAGTCCCTGGATCCTCAGGTCCTCGAGGAAATAATATCAACGCTATTCCCGAGGGCTCCCGAAGAATTCCAACATTCAAGGGGGCCCATCGGGTGGAGCGAGGACCTCGAGGTAACAGGGGACGAGATTGCCGGGATCGCCAAAAGGCTGAGGGCAAGGGGAAATAAAGCCCCCGGCGCAGACGGCGTTCCCGGCAGGGTTTGGGTTATTGCTCTGGACATCCTATCCGGGTACATGCGGCACCTTTTCTCAAGGTGTCTTCGGGAAGGTTACTTCCCCCCAGTCTGGGAGAGGGCCAACTTAGTCCTCATCCCAAAGGGGGCAGGCCTGCGGGAACTCCCTCGGCATACAGGCTCATAGGTTTGCTGGACAAGGCGGGTAAGTTATTGGAGAGAATTATAGCCAACCGCCTCGTCCGGCATCTTAGGGAAGTGGAGCCCGACCTCCACGAGGACCAGTTCGGATTCCGCGAGGGACGCTCGACGACAGATGCAATTCTTAAAGTCGGGTCCTTCGTGGAATCCGTGACTGAAGGGGGGGGGGTGTTGGTGGCTGTCTCGTTGGACATAGTCAACGCTTTCAACACCCTCCCCTGGTGAAGGGTCATGGACGCGATGGAGTACCATCGCGTCCCTGACTATCTCGTGGGGATTATCGGGTCCTACTTTCAAAGTAGGGGCCTGGGGTACCGCGACAAGAGCGGTACCCATTGCCTGAGGGAGGTGTACTGCGGGGTCCCACAGGGGTCAGTTTTGGGCCCCCTGTTGTGGGACCTCGCGCACGACCGCGTCTTAAGGTCGGGCCTCCCCCACGGCTGTAAGGTCGTCTGCTATGCAGACGACACACTAATACTGGCCGGGGGAAAAGACTGGGGGGAAGCCAAAATTCTGGTAGAGATGGCAGTGGCATGTGCCGTGCGTTCAATAAAGGGCATGGGTCTCGGAGTGGCCCCTCGAAAAACAGAGGCGGCCTTCTTCCACGATGGAACCCGTGGAGGACCTCCGACGGCCCATGTCCAAGTGGATGGTGTCCCCGTCCGGTTGGGTCCCAACATCAAATACCTGGGACTTCTGCTGGACGGAACCTGGAGCTTCAGAGACCACTTCGATCATCTGGCAGTGAAAGTAGACAAGGTGGCGACGGCGTTGAGCCGTCTGCTACCAAATCTGGGAGGGCCGGATGACCGGATGCGCCGCCTCTATGCGAACACGGTGAACTCCGCGGCGCTGTACGCAGCGCCAGTCTGGGCGGGCGCCGCAATGGCCACCAGGCACATTAAGGACACGCTAAGGCGTGTCCAGCGAAGGGTGGTCATCCGCGTCGTCCGCGGATATAGAACCGTGTCGCACGCGGCGGCCATAGCCCTGGCCGGCATGCCACCCATGGAGTTCGTCGCTGACATGTACGCTGGAGTTTACCGGCGGCAGCGCGAGCTCCGTGGGTGGGGAGTGCATATGACGGCTAGGGTTAAGGGCACTTTGAGGCTACAGGCCCGACGACTGATGACAGGGAAATTCAACGAGTACCTGTCAACTGTGCCCCACACAAACTCGGGGCACAGGGTCGTCGGGGCCGTGAGACCGAAATTGGAAGAATGGATGAATAAGTCTCACGGCGGGATATCGTTCCACATGACACAGGTGTTCACCGGGCACGGATGCTTCGGTGAATACCTGTGCAAAATAGGAAGGGAACGCGCGGCGCAATGCCACCACTGCGATGAGGACCAAGACTCCGCGCAACATACTTTGGAATTCTGCCCAGCTTGGACAGAAGAGTGCGGAGTCCTGGTCCATTATATAGGGAATGATCTGCATCTGCCCAACGTGGTTGGGCAGATGCTGCAAGATGAGGGGAAATGGAAGGCGGTCTCCTCCTTCTGCTTCAAGGTTATGACGCAGAAGGAGGAGGCAGAGAGGGAGCGGGAGAGACGGGGGAGACGGGGTAGGCAAACGCTTACCCCCGAATCCCGCGAAGAAAGGGACGACCCCACCTGGGCGCCCCGGCGAGGAAAGGCCGAGAGGGCGCGAGAGAGAGACGATGCCCGAGGTAGAGGGGGCGGCGGCGGGGGCGGCCCGCCGTGGCGGGGACGCGGAGTCGGACCCCCTCGTCGCCGGACGAGAGGAAGCCCACCCGATGGGGTGGATTAGGAGGGAGGTCGGGCGGGAGACGCTGTGCCCCCCTCGCTCGAGGAAGAAAGAAGAGGAGGAGGCCCGTAAGGACGGAGTAGTTGAGCGAGGGGCGCCGTGCCCCTCTCGCCCAGCGAGTGAGGGAGGCCCATGAGGGCGGAGTAGTTCTGATTGGAGGGCGGGGGCGGGTGTTGCCCGGCTGGCGGCCGCACGGCGAAAGCCCGGCGGCCGGGAGTCGGGCGGCGTCCGCCCTCGCCCTAGGGGAGGGCCTCGGCGATGCCCCGGGGCCGATGGTCGAATCCCGTAAAGGGAGAGAACCGCGGCCCGGGGGCACGGAGGGATCATAGGGACTCAGATACCGAGTCCCATTGCACGTGATCCCCCCGGGAAGGGACGCGGCAGTAGCGGCCCTCTCACCGGTGCCCTAGAGCGCTGGAGGGAGGGCAACACTGCCTGCGGTGAGGGTTCCCCCCCTTCTGGGGGGAACTCCCGGGTGAAGAGCTCCCGGAGCGTCGGCCGAATCTCTCGTCCCTCTAGGGAGGGTGAGGGAGCCCCGCTCTGGGAGGGGGGTGGCGGCTCGAGCGGGAATACTCGAGCTGTGACCCCGCTCCCAAAACTTTTTGGGAGGGCGCGACGTGGGTGCGGTGTCCCCCTGCGCCGCAATCGGGATGGACCGCACGATGGTTTCGCGGGGGAGAGTATCTTCCTTTCGGGGAAGATGCTCTCCTGAGAAGGCTAGGCCTGGGGATGGCAAGATGTAATGTTTCGGCAGTTCCTTCCCACCCCCGTAAGCGCCAGCGAAGGCACCCGCTGTGGTTTTAGTAAGGTAGGTCTTGGACCTCACCGCCGATCCACACGTGGATCGATGATGGGGGACAAGGAGTCCCACATAATCCTCATCCCCTACCCGGGGGGTGAGTGGTACCATGAGGTTTCCACAGCGCAAAAAAAAAAAAAGGCTCAATGGGCACCCCTGCTGACTCTTCTGCTTTGCCAAAATTCTTCACTCAATTCCCCTCCTATCTTTATTCTGCTTTTCGTATCCCTTAACACCTCTTCAATCCTTCCTACCAATCCCTCTCTTATCTCTCTCTCTCTCTCTTAACGTTTCTATCAAAACTCTCCTATTTACTGAATCAAACGCCGCTTTTAAATCTATGAACAAACATACTAGCTTCCCTTTATTTCTGTTTATCTGCCTCTGTATTATGTAATTTAGTACGTATACGTTGTCCATTACTCCTTTGCGTTTCCTAAATCCTACTTGATTTTCCGGTATAATCCTTTTTCCCTCCACTTCCTCCCTTAACCTCTCTGCTAAAATCGCTGTATATATCTTGTATAATGTTGGAATCAATGTTACCCGTCTATACTCTTCCACTCTTTCTCCTTCTCCCTTTTTCACAATCGGTGCAATAATACCTTCTTTCCATCCTTCCGGTCATCTTTCTCCTTTCCATACCTTCCTACATATTTCCCATACCCATCTTTCTATTCTCTCCCCTCCGTATTTCCACACTTCGTTCGGTATCTCGTCTATCCCTGTCGCCTTGTTCAGTTTTAGTTCCCTTATTACTTTTCTCACCTCCTCCCACCCTACCTCTACTTCCTGTCCTCTCCTCTGTCCTCCTTCCTGCCCCTTTATAACTCTTTCTTCTACCCTCCCCAGCAGCCCCATGAAATATTCCTTCCACTCTTCAATCTGTATTTCCTCACTAATCATTTTCCTTTTCCTTCTTTCTCTGTTTACTATTTCCCACACCTTACTTTCTGTTCTCGCTTCTCCTATTTCCCTTATCAGTCCCTCTCTTTCCTCCTTTTTTCTTTCACATAATTCTTTATACTCCTTTCTCATTTTCCTGTACCCTTCTCCTTCCCCTCTTTCTTTCCTCCACCTTCTTAATTCCTGTCTTAGTTCTCTTTTCCTTTCCCTACATTGCTTATCCCACCATCCTCTATGTCTTTTCTCCCCGCTCCCCTCTTTCTCGCCACTTTCATCCAAATCTGTCTCACCTTTCCATTTATTCTACCTCTTCATTTACATTTATCCTTGTCTCCTCTAAATTTATTTCACTGCTTTCTATTCTGTTTCTAAATTCCTCCCTTCTTTCCTCATTCCAGCCCCCCCTTATTCTTCTTTCTAGGTTTCTCTTTCCTTTCATTCTTCATTTCTCCCCTGATCCAGCAAATTACTAGATAATGATCCGAATCGGTTTCTTCTCCAATCTCTAATCTCCCTACCTTCTCTCTCATCCTTTCATTTCCTATTACATAATCAATTACCGTATTTCCTTTACCTCCTGCATACGTGTACTCTCCCTTTTCGTCCCCTTTCATATTACCATTTAATATGCTCCATCCCGCTTTCTCCAATACTTCTACTAATCTTCTCCCTTCTTTATTAATTTTCTTATCTTTCGAACTCCTATTTCTATCCTCTCCCTCTCCTTCCTCACTTTCATCTATAGCTATCCTCCCCCCTGTTTCTCCTGTTCTCGCGTTAAAATCTACTCCTATTATAGTTCTTGTCCCGTCTCCCTCCTTTTCTTCCAGCCATTCTCTCATCTCCTGCACTTTCCTCTCCATGACTCCGTTTACATATACTCCCACTACTCTCCATTTTTCTTTTCCCATCTTCCACTTTTCATTTTCCCTGTCACTATTCCCTCTTCTTTCCATTCCGCCTGCTTAATCTCTATGACCTTATCTTTCCTTATTCCCATTATCATTCCCCCTATCGTTCTACCCTTCTTATTCCTCCTCGGCGCGTATTGTATCCCCCATTTATATCCTTTCGGCAATTTCTCCTTCACCCTCTTCCATTCTTTTTTGTCTATCCACGTTTCTATGAATATCATTACCTCCCATTTTTCTATTCTTCTCCAAAAATCCCTATCCTTATTCTTTAATCCTGCTACATTCCAAAATGCGATCCCCCAGTGATTCCCATCCTTATTCTTTCTCTTACCTCTCTCCTTATCTCCTGCTTCCTCCTCCACCTCCCTCTCCTCTCCTCCTTCTTCTCTCTTCCTCCCTCTCCACTCCTCTCTCTATTCCCCCTTTTCTATCTCCATTTCCGTCTCTCCCACCTTCCCTTCCCTTATTTCCCCTTTCTCATTTCTTAATTCCTCCTCCTCTTCGTCCCACCTCCACCATTCCCCGTCTATCTCCATGCCCTTTTTCCCTAACCATACTCTCCTCCCTTCTCTGCCCTCCCTTCTTGCTATCTCTCTCATTTTCCATCTGCCTCTTCTTTCCTCCCATGTTAAGTCTTCATCTATCCATTCCTCTCTACCTTTTATCCTCCTCTTTTTCTCCATCACCTGTCTCTTTTGCTCTGTGCTTCCCAGCTTAATTACTACTATACCTCTCCCCTCTTGTGTTGCCCCTACTTTCCTAATTTCTACGATCTCCGCTTCCACTCCTATCTCCCTCATTATTTTCTCCGCCTCTCCTTTTACATCCTCATTGTCCATTTTTATTCTTTTGATCACTATGTTTCTTTTCTTCTCCTCTCTCTCTTTACCTTCCATCCTATTCTCTACCTTTTTTAATCTTTGTTCTATCCTACCTTTTCCCCCTGCTCTTTCACCGTTGTCCTCTCTCTCTTCTCTTTTTTTCCTTTTCCTCCCCTCTCCCCTCTCTCTATCACCCCTATCCTCTTTTCTAATTCTCCTATTTTTTCCGTCATCTCTCTTCTTTCTTTTTCCCACTTCCCTTCTCTCTCTCTATACATTCTTTTTTCAATTTCTCCAACTCCTCTTTTATTTCTCTCCCTTGCCCTGTAATCCTCTCCTTTATTTCTTTCATCTCCCCTTTGATTTCTTCCCCTATCATCTTTGCTCCTATCATCCAGTCTTTTTTCAGTTCCTCCCTTAATTTCTCCCCCCATTCCCCTATCATCTCTTCTCTTTTCCCTTCTTTCTCCAGTGATCCCCCAACTCTTCTACATTTCGCGACTGCCTCCTCTTCTTTCCTTATACTCTCGTTCTCTCTTTATCTCTTAAATAAATCGGCTATATCTCCTGCACTACCCCTTCTCTCCTTCTCTTGATCCTTTATTGGTTTCACTCCTGACGCCATCTCACTCTCTGTCTCTCTGTATGCCTATCACTTCTCACTTTCTACTCTATGCCCAACTCTCGTGGCGCCTTCTATAAGATCCCAGCCTCACTACTCTATCCTTCTCCCTTCTACTCTCTCAACTGTCTATGCTTACCTGCTCCTTTCTTTCCGTTACTTTCCTAACCTTGCTTCCTATCCTTAACTAAGACCTCCACTTTACACCCTTTCTCTCCTATTCTCTCAGCTCTCCCCACTTTCCCTGTTACCCACCTCCTCTCTCTCTCTCTCTCACTCGCCTCTCACTCCGAATTCACACTCTTTCTCTCCCAAGACTCCTCTTACTGTCACTCACACCTGTCACACGCCCGTTACAGTCTAAACCGGAAACGAAAGTCCATATCATAACATAATACAATAAATATAAATTCCGATTTTCTTATTTTAATATCTTTTTGGTGATATGCTGAATATAGTAGTACAACATCTCTATACATCTTTATGAAGGCAAAGAGATTTATTGAAAGTAAAATATATTATTTTACATTAAAAAGCCTCATTAAAGTTGTAACGATCGCTTTTCGCGAGCTCGAAATAACTCGGTCGGGATCAGGGCTAGTGAACGGATGAGACAACGAACGTGGTATTTAATATAATAGATGCAGTTTATTTAATATATGTGTCAGTATTTACAAGTGTCCGTGTTTGTGTGTGTAACGCCTGTCATTAAAGGCCTTGGCGCATGATACGGGTCTTTAATTCGTCGCGGCGCGTGTGCGTATAGGCTAGGTGAGAGTGTGTGTGTCGGTGTAGGCTCGCGGCGCGGATCGTGTTGACGCGACGGCTAGGCGCGGGGTCGGCGCGGCGCGACGGGGCGGCCGGTGTTGCCGTCTGCGAGGGTCTCGGTACGTGTATAAACACACGTCGGCGCGAGCGGCCGCTCTCTTCGATATATCGCGGACCGTGATCTGTTTAATGACGCGACGGCTCGGCGTGTCACGGCCGTCCGTATGGGGTGCGGAGATAGGAACGCACTGACGGTCGAGAAACCTCGACGAGGGCGGCGGAGCTCCACCCGCTGACGTCAGCGCGCTTTTTGCGGGGCGCGGTCGGAACTCCGGACTCTCGAGAATATCTCGGGTGAGACAGAGGACATTCTACCTCGAAGTCGAGGGAACGATGGAAGCGGAAGCCAGACGTTCGGAGCACGGAGATTATCTCCGCAGAGGCAGCGTACTCGTCTACCTCGGTCTCTTATTCCGGGCGGAAGAATTCTCCGGTACGGCGGAGTCGGAACGGTATCTGAGAGTTCTCCTTTTTATACGGGATCGGATGCGGGATCGAAGGATAAGGAGTGGGACATCGACGATCGGCTCTTTCCGGCGCGGGTCGGGCGTCTGCGTAGCCAGGACCGTTTTCGTACCGATAACCGTGTTTAACGGTTTAGCGTTAAAAATGGGCGCTCGGCGCCTGCTGCCCTGCCCGGCCAGTGTTCGCCGGGCGCAGCCTTCCGACGGGTGGACGGTCGGGAACGATGCGGGGGGGCGTCGTTACAAAGTCTTAGTTTTTTTATATACTTGGCATTGCATCGCCACCGCATTGGTTGACATTTCAGCGCATAAATTAAACCTACAGTTTGTAAGATAGTGGCGGAAACGATAACGTACAGCACCCAGTGACGTGGAGCCCACGGGGTGTAATCTGCTCGCGACAATCCGATTGCGATTAATCTACCCTTTCGTCATTTGCGATGCGTTCCGCCTTCTCATTCGATATCCGCGGAGTATCGAACGTCCAAGTATGATTCGGGAGAACGCATCTATGCCCACACACGTGTCCACTGCGTGTCCGGTGTTCATGGCGGATTTATACGCAGGTACCCCTATATGAACAAGCGCATATGGGTCGCTGCCAGTGACAGGGAAATACTGCTGCTGCTGCTGCTGCTGCTCTGCTGCTAACTACTGCCTTTTACTCTAAGTTATAGCGGCATGGATCCAATGCCACGCTGGCTCTGCGCCGGCCTTTTAACTTTGACGAATGTGCGCTGCGACGCATACGTGTCGAAGATTTTTACAAAATCGGTGACAATAACTCTCGATCATAATTAACGAACAGAGATTTGCAACAGGATTTATGCACCTTTGAAGCTTCTGACAGCGCAAGTTTTAGCATACAAATAAATTTAGATTTTTAAAGCCAACAAGTTTATTCAAAAAATATTAAAGAGAAGATCTCTCAACTATATGCTTTTTACATTATTTTTTATTGCTTAAAATATTAGTCTTAGTTCTCTTAGTTTATATAAAAAATATTTATTTATTAGTTTTTTTTAAACTGTGAGAAAACAGAAAATATAAATAAATGTTAAATTATATATAATATGTAATTATATATAATATATACTCTTTAATCTATATATAACAAAATTACATTAATTGCAAATTGCCCACAAAAAATTGTCAAAATTAGTCAAGTTTTAATTCTTTATTTACAAAATGTATTAAAAATTTAAAGTACATTTTACTTCGTATTTGATAGAATGGAGAACTCTTTCAAGAATCTTTAACGTCAATGATCAATGAGGAGTAAACACTCGCTTCAATGTAGGTCGGCGATGACCTCTTCAACTCATTTATTCGCGTCCGTCCTTCTTTTTTTATCATCACTCAACTACTTTGGTAAAGTCACCGATAACATTCGCATCGATTCGGCTTTTCTACTTGGCATCGCCTGATCCACTGGACTCGTAGAATATCTTTTTAATTTAAACTTACAATTAGTGGCGAGTTTCGCGTAATAAGGAAAATATTATCAGACTTCTGCCGAGCGGTCAAATTATCGTTATGACGGGGACGTGACGTGAAAGGGAGAGATGCACTCTCTATCCGATATATATAATTTACGCTATCGCAATTACGAAATTATTTTTGCAACCAAATCTAATATGTCCAGTTAGGGGAGTAATGGTAAAAATATAAAATTTATACTATTATTTATAATATAATTAATATAAGCGCAAAACTCTGTTTACATGACAATACGTGAGTTATATGACATAAACATTTTATTTTACTAAATTTTTTCTTTTTATATTAGCATAAGAGAAAAGTTTAATTATTAAAATATTTCGATAATATAGTGTTTTATTTTGCGTAATTCGAGGATTCCGAGGATTTCGAGGACTTGCAATATATCATAATATTATAATAATAGGTCACGAGTAAATAGGAAAATAAATTATTATATAATTAAATTGGTAAAACTGAAGGAGAGCTCCGTCCTCTCCGATTTTGTTCAAACTTACCAATATTGTGTATTTTTGCGCGTAGAAGAAGAATCTGTAAAGTAAAAGCTCTCAATTAGGAAAAAAGTTACAAAGTGTTAAAGTGGTAGTTGTGAGGTAAGGAAATCGGAACCTCGCTTTGCGTGTAAAGTTGCAAACCCATGTGGAACCTCGCTTCGCGTGGAAAAGTACATGCGTGGATTCAGTGGGTTCCGCCCCCCTGCGGGGGGCTCCACTTCCGGAAGATATAACCTAATCCAAACTTATTTCCAATTTAAAATTAAAATAGGTTTGGGTTAGGTTATATCTTCCGGAAGTGGAACCCCCCGCAGGGGGGCGGAACCCAGATTTACTCTTACATCGCCTCGCGGAGAGTGGAGGAGGCCTTGCGATCGTCGCGGAGCCGTATAGAGTGCCCGACTGAAACCCAAATTGGGTACAAAGCACCGACAGCACCGCGGCGATCGTACGGAGGAACGTTACAGACTCCTCCCTAATTACAAAGCGCGACACAGGGGGGGGATTTGTAACGGTAGAATGGGGGCCCATCGTCATCGCGGGTATTTACGCGTCTCAGAACCGCAGCCCCAGGGAGTTCGAAGAGCAGCTCAGCTCCCTGGATGATTGTATGAGAAGACACCATCCGAGGCCTATCATCGTCGCGGGGGACTTTAATGCTAAGTCGGAAGTATGGGGTTCCCCGCGAACGGATAGGAGAGGCAAGATGACGCTGGACTGGGCGGCGGAGCTGGGACTCTCAATAGTCAACGTGGGGAGGACCAGCACATGCGTCCGGACGCAAGGGGAGTCCATAGTCGATTTGACTTGGGCTAATCCCTCTGCCGAAGGGCGCATAAGGGAATGGAGGGTGGCGGCTGGCGTGGAGAGTCTATTAGACCATCGTTACATAGAGTTCTCCGTGTCGGTTACCACCCAAGAAGTCGTAGAGCGCCGCCGAGTCCGGGAGGCGCAGCGACGACGATGGGCTGTCAAGAAGCTGGACGAGGACGCCTTCAGAGCAACACTGTTGGCGTCCTCACTGCTAAGAGAGGAGGAGGACGAGGAATGGGACCTATCCAGACACACGGCCTGGAACATGGATGCCATGGTACAGGCCTGTGAGGCATCCATGCCACTGATTGGGTCTCGGCCTCGCAAAGCTGCCTATTGGTGGACAGAGCGGATCGCTGAACTAAGGAGGTCCGCCTGTTAAGCCAGAAGGCGGATAAGAAGGGGAAATGGCGACGAAGAGGAAAAATGGAGAGCCTACAGAGTCGCCAGAGATGAACTCCGCTTGGAAATACGGAGGGAAAAGGCAAGGGCCTGGGATGAGATGCTCCAGTCCCTGGATGCGGATCCGTCGGGACGACCATACAAGATGGTTCTGAGAAGGTTAAAACAGGGGGCGTCCCCCGCTGACCGAGTCTATGGATCCCTATCTCGTCGGCCGAGTCGTCGACACGCTGTTTCCTCGGGTGGAACAGCGTGGAGACCCAATTCCCAACCGGGAATTCACATGGACTGACGAAATGGAGATTACGAGGGGGGAGTTGTTGGGCACCGTCAAAAAGATCAAAAGGGGGAAAGCCTCGGGACCGGACGGTGTCCACGGAAAACTGGGCCCTTGCCTATTCAGTGATGGAGAAGCCTATGAGAGCTATGTATAATAAATGCCTTCGCGAGGAAAAAGTCCCCCCAGAGTGGAAGAGGGCCAATTTGGTCCTGTTCTTAAGGAGGGAAAACCGCCGGACGAGCCTTCCGCATACAGGCCTATATGCCTGCTGAACGAGGCGGGGAAGATCTTGGAGAGGATTATTTCCGAACGCCTCGTCCATCACCTAACCAGGGAGAATCCCGATCTGCACGGCAGGCAATAGGACTTCCGCGCTGAGCGATCGACCATCGACGCTGTGATGAGAATTCGCTCGGACGCGGAGGCAGTGATGGAAGAGGGCGGGGTGGCGTTAATGGTGTCGTTGGACATATCCAACGCCTTCAACACCATGCCCTGGAATCGGGTGGGAGAGGCCCTGGATCATCACAGAGTCCCCTCCTACCTGATAGCCGTGCTGCGGGACTACTTTCGGGAAAGGTATATAGAATACGTGGACCGAGAGGCCTGTGTGCGGGAGAAGAGAATGACGTGTGAGGTTCCACAGGGATCAGTACTGGGCCCACTGCTGTGGAACCTCACATACGATAACGTCGTCCGGACGGCCCTCCCCCCCGGCTGTAGCATGGTGTGTTACGCCGATGACACGCTCATCATAGCCGGGGGAAGCAACTGGGGGGACACGAGAGCGGGAGCAAACCTCGCAGTGGACCGCGTCGTGCGCGCAATTCGGGGACTGGGACTAAAGGTGGCGCCCCAAAAAACTGAAGCCGTGTATATACACGACGGATCTCACGGGGCGCCACCTAAGGACAACATACAGGTGGAGGAGACCCCTCTCCCAGTGGAGGCTCAGATCAAATATCTGGGCCTCCATTTGGATGGCCGATGGACCTTCCGGGAACACTTCCGTCGATTGGCCCCCAGAGTGGAGAGGGCAGCAATGACACTGAGCCGCCTGCTGCCCAACCTTGGGGGGCCCGATGGGAGGATTCGTCGATTATATGCCGGTACCGTGCACGCCATGCTGATGTACAGTGCCTCCGTATGGGCGGAAAAAGTGATGGCCACCCGCAGTATTAAGGACAGTCTGCACCAGGTGCAGAAACGGGTGGCCGGAAGAGTTTGTAGGGGGTATCGTACGGTTAGCTGGGCGGCAGCGGGCGTGCTGGCCAGCATCCCCCCAGTAGAATTCCAGGCGGAGATGTACGCTGAAGTTTATTGGCGTACATCCGAGCTAAGAAGGGATGGGGCGGTGCTCACCGATCGGAGCCGGCAGATACTGAGGATCCACGCTAGAAGGTCCCTCATTGAAAAGTGGGCCCGGAGCCTTGAAGATCCAAGGCTTCCGGGCCAGAGGACCTTGACGGCTATCCAGCCCTGTCTACAAGAGTGGGTGGACAGGGCCAGTGGGGGGTCACCTTCCGGATGACTCAGGTGCTTACCGGACATGGCTGTTTTGGTAGATACCTGAGTCGAATAGGGAAGGAGCGCACGGCGCGGTGCGTGCACTGCGGGAGTGAGGAGGACTGCGCCGAGCACACGCTGGCGGAGTGCCTGTGGCAGGAAGAGAGGGAGGGGTTGAAGACAGTGGTCGGCAGAGACTTGTCACTGCCGGCAGTCGTGGGGAGGATGGTGGCCTCGGAAGAGGCATGGAAAGCCTTCTCCTCCTTCTATGAAGCGATGATGCTGCAGAAGGAGAAGAGGGAGAGAGAGAGGGGAGGCGGGGAAGACCCGCTCTCACCCCCGAATTCCGGGAGGAGAGGAATGACCCTTCCTGGCTGCCTGGGCGAAGAGGTCGCCGAGGTGGGGGCCAGGGGAGGGTCGGGCCCCGTCCGGCCAGCCGGGCACCGCCTAGGGGGAGGGGTGTGCTCGCACACTTCTCCCCGGGCGCAGGGAGCCGGGCTGGGGGTCCGGCGGTTTGCCCTCGACCAAGAGGCCGAGGTACGGACCGCCGCACGGCGAAGGTCCGACTCCCTCCCCCTTATGGGGGCAGAAGGGAAGGGGGCACGTCGGGGTAGCGCCTGACGTGTCCTCCTCCAAGAGGGACCGGTGACTGTGGAGAAGAGTCCATAGACACCGGTCCCGGGAGGATAGCAGGAGGCCAAACCTGTTTGGTGTTCCATCGCACGCTATCCCCCGAGGAGGAAGGAGGAGCGGGTTGGTCGGGCGTGGATCGCGGGGCTAGTCCCCAGGGTCAGCTACCGACCGGCCCCTTCTCCCGGCTGGGGTCTTCCTCCTGGGGAAGATCTCAGCGGCTGCCCCCTTCGACCGTCAGCCGACCTCCAACTCTTAAAGGAGCGAGGAAGGCCCGGCCGAGGGGGGCTCGGGGCGACAACAGGAAACCAAATCAAGAACTTGGCATCCATTACACGTGGTCCCCCCCAGGAGGGCAATGCGGGTGGTGGGGCCCTCTTACCGGTTCGCCGTAAGGGCGCCGGAATGAGGGCACCATACCCGTAAGAAAGGTCTCCACCCTTCTGGAGGAGGCCTTTCGGTGAGGGTTCCCCGGATTGCTGGCCGAATCCAAACTCCTTATAGGGAGTGGAAGGAGCCACAATTCGGGGAACGGGGGGCCGCTGCTCGAGCGGGAATACTCGAGCAGTGACCCCGCCCCTCAAACTTTTTGAGAGGGCGTGGCGTGGAGGCGGTGTCCCTCCCGCGCCACAACCGCGGCGGCCGCACAATGGCGGGGGGAGGGATTGCTCTCGGGCAGTCTCTCCCCCGAGAGGTTTTGGCGGGGGGGGGCGCGGAGTTGGCATGGGATTCCAGCATCCTCCGCGTCCCCTACCTAACGCCCGAGATGAGACACCCGTGAGGGGTTTAGTGCGGTATACTTCGCCCCATCACGGGGAAGACCTCGGTCTTCCCTAGGATGAGAAGGAGTCCCACATACCCCCCATTCCTTTCCCGGGGAATAGGGAAATCTTTAACAGATTCCCCTCATGCAAATAAAAGGGGGGGCGGAACCCACTGAATCCACGCATGTACTTTTCCACGCGATGCGAGGTTCCACATGGGTTTGCAACTTCTATACTCACTCTACTCTTTGGGTGTGTTCCAATTCTATAGTTTGTTTTGCGTACACTATAGATTTTCAGCACTGGTAGTAAATTTCGGAACGCAACTTTTGTCGGCATGACAGATTTCCTTACCTCACAACTACCTCTTTAACACTTCGTAACTTTTTCCCTAATTGAGAGCGACACTTTTACTTTACAGATTCTTCTTCTACGTACAAAAATACACAATATTGGTAAGTTTGAACAAAATCGGAGAGGACGGAGCTCTCCTTCAGTTTTACCATTAAATTAAATATAATAAACTTTATTAAAATAATTAAATCTTATAATATTTGGAAGATTTCGCGTAATTCGAGGATTCCGAAGATTTTTATCTTCGTTATTCGTTGTAAAACAAAGGCAGATGATGCTTACAGTGCTGAACGCATATTTCGGACCACAGCTTCAAAGTGCATCTACATTCTTATTCTAGTGGGCGGAATGAATAAAGAAAAAAGGCGTACAATTAGCCCGTATTCTAGAAACATTTACCAACAATTGGAATATGATTATGTTGATGTTACTACTTCTCTAAGTTTTTTTTTCTTATTTTTGATATAAAAATTAACATACCTTTTTTGCTTGACCTTAATTTTGCACGACAATTTTCCTCTTTTTTATCCTGATCTTGACTCTCATCTTCAAAAACTTTAATATGTGTTTCTTTAAATACTAACTCTTTCTTTTTTTCGCTATTTAAGAGCCCTTTTGTTTTGTTTTTTATATAAAAGTTTGCGGATAATTTTCCTGTAAAAAAACAAATTTATTTTGTTCGTATGTCTTTATAGAAGTAACATTAATAACATTGAAAAATATTTATAATAATTAGTTTGAGTAAAAATATATATATATATAGGTATATATATGTTTACACAAATTAATTAAAATATATATTTTCAATGGTAACGCTTTTATCGCTAGCTTATCTGAGTCGCTTAACAGTCAAGATTGGTTCGTTAACAGTTGTCGGGGTGTCAAAAACATATAAATAAAATTTGCTTCAATGTATATTTTCAAAAATATTAATTGAATTATAATACAGATCCATATTACATAACTGTGCGCAATCTAACAATAAATGACTAAGAACATTGATCAGAATGTCTTAAACTACAACATATCAAAAATTCAGCCAATTCCACTGACAATGACAGCCAAAATCCTATGTATTATGTGCGGGATCCTTTAATTTAAAAATGTAATATTATAATAGAGATGGGATCAAGAGTTCAATATATGTTATAACGGCCGCTTTTGTGAGCGCGGACAATTCGTTAGACACAGAACGCCGAATTAAAGATAAAAAATAATAAAATTTTATTGTGTGTTTGATATATATAGGTGCGAGTGTATGTGTGGGTGTGTATGTGTGTGTGTGGGTGTATGTGTACGCCGATTTGATCGTATATCGTGTGTGAGAATGTCGCGTACAGTCTTTTAAATCGCCGCGATTACAAAGGTGCGTTTATAAATAGCCGATTGATAGACGTATATATATGTATGTATATTTCAAGATCGCACGTGACTTTAAATCGCCGCGAAGAAGTGTGTATATATATCGCTGTCAACGTGTGTATCGGTGTGCGATCTCGCCGAGGTCGTGTTTACGCGACTCGGTGACGCGGGTATTGACGCGGTCGGTATTTTTGCCGCGAGAGTCGGCGCCGGCAACAACGAGCCGGGAGAGAGCGGTCGCTCTCTTTGATATATCAAGGAGAAAGCGGGCGGCGCGTGATAATTCGCTTGTAGGGAACGGGCGGTGATTCACGCGTACGCGAATGTAATGCAACGCGGGGTGGATCGGCGTGTCACGGCCATCCGCAGTTAGAAAGTTTGAGTTTTAGGAACGCACCGGCTGCCGCGAAAACTCGGCGCAGGCGGCGAAGCTCCACTCACTTTTGGCTGATGCGTATATGAGAGCGTGGTTGCAAGACGGAATACCGGTTTCCGAGAATATCTCAGGAGAGGCGGAGTACTCTTCCACCTCGAAACCGGAAATGTGTTCTGGATTGGAAAATAAAAAATAAGGAGTGCTGAGATTATCTCAGCGGAGGTAGAGTATGCTTCTGCCTCGGACTCGGTATTCCGGTGCGATTTTAGCTTTGCGGTGCCAGAGCGGCTTGCCGAGTCAAAAGGATTCTGATCTCTCCGTCCCGGGGCCCGGCTTTTTATTCGGATCCGAGATACGGGAGATCAGTACCGAAATTCGATACTGTAGTGGGAAAGGCGACATTCGGGAAATTCCGACGCGCGTCGGGAATTCTCGGTATCGAATTCGCTCCCCGTCGTTAAGGCCGTTTTAACGGCTATTAATTGTTATAAAAAATAGGCGCTACGCGCCTGCTGCCCTGTCCGGTGGTTGCCGGACGCAGCCTTTCGTTCAGTGGATGATCTGGAACGATGGGGGATGCCACCGTTACAATGTACTTAAAAATGCGAATCAAGCAATCAAATTTTATTTTCTAGGATTCGAATAATACTCATAAAAAATATTATTTATTTAATATTATTTATTTATAAAATATATTTGCAAAATAATCGAATCTAGAACAGTTTTATTCAAATTTTAGATTAAGTTAAATATACTTCAGTACTTAAGTATACATTTAATATACTTAAATAATATACTTAAGTAACCTTAAGTATACTTAAGTATATTAGTATATAAGTATATTAAATATGTTAAGTATATAAGTGTAGTACTTAAATAGTATATTAAGTATACTTAAGTACATTTAATATACTAAATATACTTAAGTACATTTAATATACTTACGTACTATATTTAAGTGTACTTAAGTATATAAGTACTTAAGTATATTTAATATACTTAATTAATATACTTAAGTATAAATATACTACGTAGTATAATATACAACGTAAAATTTCTCGTAAGTACTTAAAAGATTCCAAATAACCATCAAAAGCATGCAAAAAATTCGAACTTGTAAGATACTTAATCCCATCACTAGAGAGGATAGCATACCAAAGATACTTACAAGTTTTTAAGAAGTAGGGATTCTTGAGTACCTGCTTTATACAATTATATATAAGCAAATATATATTCAATATTGTATAATATTTACTTTCGGACTTACAGTACATTATCTTTGCTCTTTCGAATAGGTCAAAGTACCATTTTAGGAATTATTAAAGAGACATATAAAGCTTTGTACACTGTCGTAAAGGATACGTATTTCAGGTTCCCATCTACAGAAGAGGAATGGAAAACAGTGGCTGCTGAATACGGCGATAGATGGAATCTCAGTAACTATATAAGCGCAATGGATGGCAAACTGTTGTAATTTCCCTACTATTACAATCAGACTCTATATTACAACTATAAAGATTCTTTTAACATTGTCCTTCTTGCTGTTATGGATCCTCAACTACGCATCATCTATGCAGATATGGGCATTAATGGGAACGTATCAGATAAAGGTATGTGGAACAAATGCTCACTGAAGCGGCATTTAGAAGAAAATATAATAAATATTCTCCCACCACAGCACCTCTTCTTGGCAAACAAAAATCATTTCCATTTATTATTGTGGGTGATAAGGGGTTTATGTTAAACAACAAAATATTAGTCCCAAAGAACAACTCCGAAACAAGAAAAATCGGCGAATATTTAACTATAGGTAAGCTTGGTGTCAAAACTCAGAACTCTGTAATGTGAATAAATTCAATGGAACTATGTAGAAATTTTGCCTTTACTTTTAAATTGCCTTGAGCAAGGCATTGAGCAGAAAATGCCTTTAGAGTTATGGCAAACAGGTTTCAAATTTTTCATTTTTTAATGCGCTACGATCCAGGCTATTTTGTGTTTACATAACTTGTTACGCAGTGTCACTATTGGACATGCACTGTACACTCCTCCTAAAATGATAGACCATGAAGATGAGATTACTAGATGGATTAGACCTGGAAAGTGGCGTCAAGAACCTGTTTCTGAAGGATTTTTATTTTTTGGTAATCTTGGAGGAAATCGTCATACCAATGACGCATTAACTTTAAGAGACGAATGGTGTGGTTATTTCAGTAGTGTAAGAGCAGTGTCTTGGCAGGACCGAATGATTAGTTCTCAAATAGAAACTGATTATTATTTGTCATTAATTTAAATTTTCTACCTCTGTTGAGTATTCGACCGGGCAATTGACTTCGAAAATGGCGCTCGGAAAGAAAGGATCGCGACAAGACTGTCGCGCGCAAGCCCCGCGCTTAAGGCGGGCAGGCTCGCGCGCCGAAAGGCAAACAAATGGCCCAAATAAACAGTTTTGCCCTCCGACTTTCTGGAAGATAGTTTACGACCGTAGTCCTACAGTTCGAAATAATGATCTCATTTTTCCGAATACTCCAGAAAGTCGAAGGGATAAAAAAGCGCTTGCGGGGCCGTACCCTCTCACTTGTATTGAAACTGACCGCGCTTACACATCGTCGATTTTCGTCACGCGTTTCACTTTTTCTTGAATCTCCGCTTTTCTGTTGGGCACGACAACTTGCGTATGTTGCAATCCGCGGGATCTGCACATCTCGCGTTGCACAAAAGTCAATTTAAAAGTGTTGTACATAGTTTGTAAATATACTTTTCTGTAGTGTTCGTCGAAAATCAGTGTAGTGTTCTTTCTCTAATTGCCCTCCCGCTCACTATCACTTTACTCGCGACTCACGCTCGACTTCGCACATTTCTGGTCCTTCGAGCCGGAGTATTGCAGCAGCAACCGACGTCCGCGATTGTCGTAGTACCCTCGGATCCAGTGACAGTGTTGTGAGTGATCTGGAAAAAACATGGAGGCATTAGTAAGTACGTAATACGAACTCTACGGGCGATGCGCCCGCTCGATGGAAACCCTCCTAAAGGCCTGAGCCGCCAAGCTGTCCGTCCCTCTCGTCCAGGCGTCCTAGAAAGTCCTGGACAAAAAATGGGCCAAATTCGATAACAACCACGACTCCAAACCGAATATAGCCAGGAGATCGGGAAGCATAAATACACTACTAGGGATTTCGTGAATACAGTGGAAACGACCTATATCCAGCGACGCGCCGAACTGGCCAAACTCGAACAAAAGCTCTCCAGCCAACTGAACCCACCAAAGCTGGCCCGAGGAGAATCCGCTGCGGCTCGTCACGTCCTGCCTCGTATCCAGCTTCCACAATTCTCCGGGTGGTTCGAGGATTGGCCGGCTTTCCGCGACCTGTTCCGGTCAATCGTCGTCGATGAGGCTACCCTGTCATAGGTAGAGAAGTTATATTACCTCAAGACCGTTAAGGCGGACGCTGAGCAGCTCATACGCAATTTACCTGCAACGAAGGATAATTTCGACCGCACGTGGACGACCCTGAAGGAGCACTTCGAGAATAAGCGGCTGCTCGTCCGCTCTTACCTCGCCGCTTTCACCGCGCTCCCTCGCATGAAAACCGTCGCTGACCTGCGTTAAATCTTCCACGGGGTGATCTCCACAGTCGGTGCGCTCGAGGGGATCGATCGCCTGATTTCTTCCGGCACGGATCTCTTTGTGCATCTTGTGGTGGAACGCCTAGATCCTAAGACTCGGCGCGAGTGGGAGAATTCACTCGGCAAATCCTCGGAGCCGCCGTCGTACGAGGACCTCCGCGAGTTCCTCCAGGAGTAGTTGATGGCCCAGGAAGCGCTTGGCTCGGTATCTAGTGAGCCTCCTGGAAAATCCGCCGGTAAGCAAGGCCACTCCGCTTGTGCCAACCACGCGACGACTCGAGGCACGGAATCATCCCGGACCTGCCCGCTCTGCAAGAAAGAGCATTATTTGGCGATCTGCGATACCTATAAGAAGAAGACAGCTCAGGAGCGGCGCAAGGCCGTGACCACTCACCAGCGCTGCTGGAACTGCCTACGACGGCACCTCCTCGGTGAGTTCTTCCACAAAGACTTGCTCCAAGTGCTCAGGCCGTCATCATTCGACCCTTCACGAAGCCTTCACGACCGCTGCGCTGATGACTTCTGAGGTCAGTTCGTCGCCGTCGATCAATGTTGCCAAACGTCCAGCCGAGTGTATTCCAGTCTTGCTCGCGACCGCTCGTGTCACCGTGATGGATCGATCGGGAGAGCGCCACGTAGTCCGTGCCCTAGTGGATCCTGGGTCGGAAACCTCACTCTGAGGTTCCTAGCTCAGCGCTGAGTTCCTAGCTCAGCGACTACATTTGCCGCGGACCCCCACATCCGTGGCCATCTTCGGAGTCGGCGGCATTCAAACTGGGTTTTCGCGAGGACGCATCTCGGTCACGGTCGCCGTGCGCACCGACGACTTCACCATAACCACGTCCGCTCTGGTGATGCCGCGCTTGACCTCTTATAGCGGCAACATAAAATGCGGCTCCCGCTCGTGGCGCCACGTAGAAGGCCTCGACCTCGCCGACCTCGATTACTTCCGCTCGGATGCTGTAGAGTTACTCCTGGGCATGGTGGAAGTATATAAGGTGAAGCATTCCGGTGGATGCGCAGTCGTCCGAAAGTAGTGGGAAAGTCGTCAACCAATTAGATTTCACCCATTCGGCAAAATCATATAATTGATACTGCCATATGTATATTGCTGGCAATGAGCGTTAAATATTCAGGACCGGCCTCACCATCTCCGATTAACTCAATCGGCCAATTAAATTATATCTTTGTCTCTTTTTAAGAACGTATATACGTAGCTAAAAAGAAACAAAGATATAGTTTAATCGGCCGATTGAGTTAATCGGAGATAGTGAGACCGGCCCTAAGTATTGGAGTGTTATATTAAAGTGTTATTTCGACATTAACATCATGCCAAATTGATTTGTAAAAATTGCAAAAATCGTTATAGTTTATATTAATATTTATGAATACACATTTTTACTTCCAATATAAATACTGTGTTTTTATTTCTAATTAGTCATTCACGTTTGAAATACGCGCGTTGCCAAATGGGTGACATTTGGTTGAAATTTCGGTATGCCGCCATTATGCGTAATACTTCACCTTTTATCTTTCCACCAAGCTCCTGGGAGCGGACACTTACGCGACCATAGTGCTGCCGGATCTCCGCCAGGGAACCCCCTTAGAGCCTATTGCGAAGCATACCCGATTTGACTGGATCATTCTAGGCTCGATGGATGCTGGCCACATTGCCGTCTCCGCGACGTCTCTCCAGTGGTCTCCTACTGAAGCCCTGACGGATGCTGTGCGGCGTTTCTGGAAGAACCGCCCCCATACCCTGAACTGCCGACGAACAGGACTGTGAGAACAACTTCTACGCATCGTCGTCTTCCTAGCGGCCGCTATCAGGTACGGCTGCCCGTGCGGTCCAAGCTGCCGGATCTCTCCTCCACGCGCCATGTCCCGAATGCTCGAGGTGGTGACGCGACGCTTCAAGCGCGATCCCTCCTTTCGGCAACTATACACGGCGTTCATGGACGAATATCTTGCCCTTGACTCAGTGTGGCGATATGGGCCGGGTTTTTTGCGCATGCGTGGCCGAAACAATGGCGTATCATATACCCATTACCAAATGGGCGCAAAAGTTTTGACGAGCCTAGCTACAACGAGCAGTAAGGTGGGTTAAATATATGTATACATAAATCGAAAAAATTCTTATATATAAAGTTTCATGTATACATATATACTGTTACGTCCGTGTTACGTCCGTATTACGTTACGTCCCTGAATCTGTCTATGAACATCGAGTCTTCTGTGAGATCAAGGAACATCGTTGTCAAGGCGTCGCTAAGGGTTGTTGATCAACAGCTGTCGTCGGAGAGTTTGAGTACCGCGGTTGTCAAGAATAAACGTATTCGAGACATTCACGAACTATTTCGCATAATACATGCAATTCCTTCTATTCCTCATTGTCTTCGTGTATTGGCTTGCTATATTAAAGGTCCTTTCCTCCATACGAGAGTTTATTCATTTTCCGGTACGCGGTTGAACGGCGTTACGAGTTGCGGCCTTAGCGAACTCTCGCGGAATCGGTTCCGCGGACGTAACAATATATACCTATAACTTTTTATCGATTCTCAAAAATTAAAAAAGAAAATATTTGCGCGATTGATTAACGATACCCTTCTTTCTTGAAAATAGATACTTTACTGAAAGCGTACTGGTCGCGCATGCGCGAAAAACCCGGCCCATATCGACACATGCCTTGACCACATGTCCCTATTCACCGAGGGAGCGTCATTCACGGAATCCCCTCCGTGCTACCTCCCACATCACGGGGTACTTTGAAAACACCACTCTAAAAACTTATCTTTTTAAAAAGGTAAAAAAATGCGCCAAGTATATGCACGCCAGTAACAAATTAAAGTTGCAAACCCATATAGAGTCGTACTAGGAAAGTAAAAAGTAATGATATTTAAAAAAATTACGAGTGAAAATAGAAACTTGTACTTGTAAAACATTAAAGTTCCAAACTCACATATATTTATAGACCTTGCTCCCGAAACACCCGGTTATATAGCTGAACCTCGTTTTGTGTTGAAAGTTGCAAACCTATGTAGAATCATATAATTATAAAGTTGTAAACATATATAGAATCGTATAATTATAAAACTTCCTTCACGCTGGAAGTTGCAAACCCGTGCAGAGAGAATTGTAATAAAAAAAGATAATACAAAACATAAAAAAACAAAATTTAAAATAAAAATATAAAAATTAAAAATTAATATAAATAAAAAAAATTAAAAAATTTTAATTAAAAAAAGTTAGCGCTGCTAAATTAAACAATATACTACAGTTAATTTTAAAATCTAGCTACGCCAAGTTTTTTTAATTAAAATTTTTTAATTTTTTTTTACGTTGCTAATTGTGTGATCAAGTAAAAGTGTATGGTCCATATTCTCAACCTTCTTTTATCAATAAAAGCACGACAGTCAAGAGGCTCGCGCTGCTCTATTCGCGCGCCAATCCCGCTCACCCGCGCTCTCTTGATCTCATGTCGCATCGCGAGCCTTGCGCGCACATCTTGAGGGTTGAAAAGTCGCAGTTGTTCGAATGCTTACGAGCAACTGTCTCGTGAGCAAACTAAATTAGAAACAAATAATTTTGCCTTCTGACTTTCCTGAAGATCCTTTATCGTCTTTGTTTTATGACACCGAAAGCGAGATGATCTCATTTCGCGGAACTTTCTAGAAGGTCGAAGGTACAAATCGAACCGCCCGGAGCCGCACTTTGTCACTTTGTTCGTAGTTACTCGCTTAAGCACGTACTCGCTTTATTGTCGGACTTGTAAAAGACTTCCAAGCTTCTTTCGGACACGGAACCTTTATCCCGGAAGCATTGCTCGTCGAAGTTACGCTGTTTAATTCGTATTCTGCGCGTTCATCCGTTTTGCACTCACTTTTATTGTCGGACGGAGCATTATATACATAGCAAATACATAGTGTAAATAACTGTGAAATACGAGGCGCGTTTTTAAAATAAGGTCCGTTTTAAAATACAAAAAAGATCTTAACATATAAAAATTATTTATTATAGTCAAAAAACTTCTACAACTATACTTTATTTTTCTACATAATCACCATTGACTTCTACGGATTTTTGGTATCGCTTTAACAGCTTCCGTTGTTATAGAAGTCCGACGCCTGTGACTTGAACTAATTAGTAACGCCGTTCTTTAATTCGTCGTCATTTTCAAACCGCTGCAATGCGAGCCATTTCTTTAAATGCATGAATAAGTGATAATCAGATGGTGCGAGATCGAAGCTATAAGGCAGGTGATCAAAAATTTCCCAGCCAAATCGTTCCAACAACTGAGTAGTTTGAACTGCTGTGTGTGGTCGAGTGTTATCGTGCAAAAATACGATTTCATTGGATAACAAGCCACGTCTTTTGTGTTTAATAGCCTGTTTAAGTAGGGTTTCACAATACGTGGCAGCATTGACAGTCTTTCCGTGTTCCAGAAAATCATTCAACAAGATGCCTTTCTTATCCCAGAAAACAGTGGCCATGATGTTTTTGACAGTAGGTGTATGCTTAAACTTTTTTGCTTTTGGAGATGATGAGTCGCCATTGCATTGTGAAAGAGCCTGGTTATTTTAATGATCAGGATAAGGAAGGCAGAAGGATAAGCGTGGAATCGGTTCTCAAAGGAAATCGTTGAGTTTTATTATGGAAATAAGAATCACAAATACTTTTAATAACGCGCACGTCTGCACCGCCAGAGACGTTTTCAAAGACTGTTTAAAACAAGCGCCATCGCAAAGATGCCCGTTGCTAGGGACCACGCTGGCCTATCGCATGAACACAGCATGCATAGCTAATACAGAGTGACTTAGAAGTAATACATGATGGCTAAGTTATAGGCCTTACAATTGATTGTTATTTTATTCGACATTTGTCTAAGAAATCCAGGTTTTATTTCCAGTGACGATGTATTCAAATAGCCCATTCCCTTCATTTTTAAAATGCTGCAAAAATTTTTAAGCTGAAGCCAGACGTTTCTGCTTGTGTGCATTGGTCAACATTTTCGGTACCCATCTGGCACACAATTTTTTGTAACCAAGTTTCTTTGTTACAATGTCAAATTACTGAGCGTGAAACGTTAGGAAATTGAGTAGATAGTTCAGAAATTGTAAACCGCCGATTTTCACGAATTTTTGCATTTACTTTTTCCACTAAATCATCTGTTATCGCTGTCGGGCGACCGCTACGCTCTTCGTCATGAACATGAACATTTATTCGTCCTTGTTTAAACAAGCGACACCATTGTCTAACTTTACTATCACTTACAATATTTGGACCATAAACTTCACAAAGTTGCCTGTGAATTTCAGCAACACTATTGTTTTTTCTAACAAAAAACATATTACAGCGCGAACCTCACAGTTGGCGAGATTATCTATCGTGGCGCTCATTTTGAATTGTTTACACACTACAACAATCACGTATCTAATGTTGATTGAATGGTTAATAGTTAGCTATTACGTTTCATCAGTCACATTTAAACATGGCGCATGTGCGATTCCGTTTCCTAGCAACGATCAACAGTAACTTTAAAACGGACCTAATTTTAAAAACGCGCCTTGTATAATCTTGTGTTCGTTAATCACTGTTCATTTTTTTCGTCGCACTCGCCTTCCCTTTCACGCACAGTCGCACACTATTTGCGAACTTCGGATTTGCACATTTTATTTGTATTAATTATTTTTTCTTGATTAATTTTTAATTTTTGCACAAATTTTTAATTTTTAATTTTTAATTTTTTTGTTAATTTTTTTTTTTTTTAATATTTTGTATTATTTTTTTTAGGCTGACTAAGTCGCTTATTAATCTATTCGACAAATATAAATGATCTGGCAAAGATTCATTTATTAACTTGATATTTATGATCTCGATTCTCTAGAACCCGTTAAACTGATTGTGAGTACGTTTTCGTAAACAATGCGATTATTCAGAATTTCTTTATTGAGATTGTCATAATCGAAATTATTATTTACTTGAGAGCTTTCCTGCGCCAATTCTCTATAACCAGGAAGTTTGAATCAAGGTAAGATTCAATATCGTTCGATGGTATTTCAATGAAATTCGAAACGTCGTTAATGTTGAAATCCAAATAATAATCGAGTTTATTTATTTCAAATTTTTCTCGCCAATTTTTAGTAGCAAGCAATCCATATCACAAGAGTAATCTTCGTTCATGTTGTTCGTTAAATTTATCCGGACATGATATGTCTTCAGTATGTTCGTATTTCATCTTTAATTAACAGATTGCTCGGATGACGTCCAATTTGTATCGCTTGTTGCTTGATGATAATTAACTAAAGTGCGTTTTCTCTTCATTGTTCAGTTCAATGGTAGATCCCAACTGAGGTTGGCAAATGGGTCACGTAAATTTTTCATTTTATTTTCATTGTTGTTTTAAACTGATTCATCGAAGCACTTTTTTTCGTTGTTCATCTTCGTCTTTAGTCCAACAACATTATTGGAGCAAGTCATTGAATTTTCGTTGGTTCTCATTCGTTGATTCTAATCAATTAATTCTAATTGGTTCTTTTTGGTATTTTTCGGAGTAAAATGTAGTTTAAGAGATCGCTTATAAGATTTGTTGATTTTCTTTTGACTTTCTCGTTCTGACTTTCTTCTTTTTTCCATTGGACCGGTGTTCTGTACACATCGTTTAGCGTTGAAATTTATCATACCCAATGAGAAAAGCAAAGTTGCACCGTAGATGTCATGTGCATGCTTTATTAAGAATTTATCGACTTGCATCGGCCCGGTTTTCAAAATTTGGATTTTAATGTTGTTAAAATAACCTTCTACGTAACTTGAAGTTGTGTGTGATGTATTATAATCCATTCCAACGCTGGTCCACAGGGGGAATTCTTTAGCATGCAACAAAAGTATATTGACTTCTAATAAAAAAATGGATTCAACTCTTTTCCATAACGTTATATTTTTTGGCCTTTGCAACTTGTTCATCGATCCAATCACCGATCTTACTGCTGTTTTGGTCCAATTCGTTACATTCGGTCATAACTTGAGCTTTTGGATGTTCAAGATCGTCAGCCATACCTTGTACGTCAAAGTTCACTTTTATACCATAAATGAGCAATCTCTCCTTCTAGTTTTTTCTTGCATTCGTTGTTATTAATACCTCCGAATAATCAATTTCTACATCTTAATGAGTTTGCAAACCCACAACACAGGTTAAATAAAAAATTTTTTAAAAATCGGAAAACGTTACACATTTTATCAATGCGATGCAGTAAACATAAAATATTTTAATACAAATGTGACAAACAGACTTTAAGCAATTCCAACGGCACACGCAGCGATTAAATGAGTTGCGTCGACTCGAATTATCGGTTCTGATCTTTTTCTGACTTCAAAAGGTCTTAATATTGCGTTGAATAAATCATCAACGTACGATTTAATAGTTTGATTATTGAAGGCAAGACCAATGCCATATAAAAGTGCACACAAAAGATCACAGACAACCTGCTTGGGCTTGGAGGCACCTATTGCTTCAGCCAAAGCTTAATGAACTCCGTGATATATTTCTTTGAGAGCATTTGATACACAGATATTGTAGTATTGTCGAAATTGATTACAGTCACACTATAAGAAGATATGACCAGACTTCTGATCGTTTCAATTTAGTCTTTGTACGACACTTCCTGTCAAATCGAGACTTATAAGTAGGGCCCGGATGTTTGGACGATTTCTCGGGTCGCGCGCGGAGCACCACTGCGTGCAGGAGACCCGACGCCCGCCGACCGCATCCAAATTGACGGTCGGCGGGCGTCGTGTCTCCTCGAGAAATGTTGCTACCTCACTTGCACACAGCGGTGCTCCGCGCGCAACCCGAGAAATCGCCCGAACATCCGGGCCCTACTTATAAGTGACTTCTTGTTTAACAGCTTGTTTATTCTTTATATGAATGGAATTGAATACTGCTTGAACAAATATGAAACGGTAGAGATCCGATATCGTGTATTAATTCAATATACTTGGGTATCAATAACATTTCCTTTGTCATTCGAACGAGATCTCGGCCATTTTCTTTTATTCCGAGCTCTGCGTTAACTCCCTTTTTATGTGCTTGCCAAAGTACATCGCCACTGGCAAAATGAGTGGTTCGGTTTCATTAGGCCACATGATCTCCCTTACCTTTTTCGCCACTCAGAAGACCCTTCTGCTTTGAGTTTCTTTTATAATTTTTTTCGTCGTTTGCTTAAAAGGTCGTTTGACTGCTTCGTGATTTTCAGTATCTTGTGTTGTAATTTGAATTCTTAAATTCTCTCAACACCAAATTGTTTTTAGCATATCTCCGAAAAATGTTACAGCACTTCTTGGATTTACACGATCGTTATTTTGATTATATATAGTATATACATATATCGTTCTGAGATAAAATTTCTTCAGCTCGTTTAAACACGAATGCGCACGGAAGTAGGTATTGTTTAAAAAATAAAATGGCAATTTTGTTTGTCCATATTTTTTACTTTAATTTTGCTTTCAAACTGCCCTCAATAATATCAGGCTTAATGTCATTCCACTGTTGCTCAGTTAGGCTCAAATCAAAGGTATCCAACAAACGATTTTCATTATTACTCAATTCAGAGTATGACTCGTCGCTATCAAACTTTCCAGATCTCATATAGATCTTTCTATGTTTGAATTATTATTCTGGTCTAATTTTGACAGTATGGACTTCTGCATACAGGATGCGGAAACGCTTGCCGCGCGGCAAGAAATGAGGCAGTAATAAACTTACAGCTCTTACTAATCGTTAAAAAGCGGTACGTTGATTGGCTACCGCGTCGCCTCTTGTCGCGTGGCAAACGTTTTCACGTCCTGTGTGCAGAAGTTCGATGAACATACCCATTTCCCGTCTGGCTATACTGAGGATGGAGTTCCGGTCGCTGCACACATTTGTATAACAAGTTGCGGAACTCCATTTTCTGCCTAACGCAACAGATATTTCTCTCCATACTTTCGCTGAACCAGGCTGGGAGGGGGAGGGGTAAGTGTTCAATTTGAAATTGTTGCATAAATTTTTTGACAACTGGGATGCTTTCTTCTGGTGGCACGGCAATCCTGCGTGGCATATTGTCATATCTGTAAAGCAAAGCATTTATTTTTATTGTACTTATATAAAATATTATATATTTTACATGAAAACAAAGTAACATTAGGAGACACGGTAGTGTCTCGCGCCAAATTTACGCACAGTGACAGCGAGGCACTCCGTATCTATACGCGAGTCAGACATTGAGATTATTTTCATATCATCAGATTTCATATATTTGGTGTTCATGCTTTATCACATACTTAGGTTTTTATTAGCGTGCAATTTATCTTTAACCGTTTCGCGATCTTCCAAAATCATTTGTTATCATTGAATAAGCATATGATAAAACATGATTGCCAAATACTTTTTTTAACTTCTATCGTTATTTTTGTGGCGTTTCCTTTCAATTTAACACAAAATTTATTCGCATATTTTTATTCAATATTTTGTTGCCTCATAACGAAAACTATGATGAGGTTTATTAATATATCAAAGCTAAGGCTTAAAATTTTTAAAACAATGTAAATTTTTCGAGATTTTTCCAAAAAACCATTTAGCGAATTTATGTAATGATAGGTTTAGTTTATACCACTTGAGATCTAAGAGAAAACTAGAAGGTGTGCTTTATAGATTCAAAAAACATATTTTGAACATTGAGATTGGAGATCTATATAGAATAATCAATTCATTACATGTAAATCTTTTAAAAATCTCACGTGTATTAACATCCAAAGTTCCAATACACATATGGAGAGAAATTTATAAACATCACATTATATCGTTTGATAGTTTAAAATTCAGGACACATAACACACATAAAAATAAATTCAATTGGTTAATCCATAAAAAACAAGTTGACTATATTAAAAACATCAAACCGATCGAATTTTGTTACACCATTACAAACAACACAACTCAATTAGGAAAGAACATAAATAATGAGTCTAACAACACTATAATAAACACGGTTATTCTTCCTAATGAATTTCATGAAAAATCAGATAACTTGATTATGGAAACTAACAACAAATGGTTCATGAATTTATCTGAAACTCCAATTCCTACCAATGTAACCAACCTATTGCAATTTGGTAATAAATTCTGCATGCCTATTAGCAGTAATAAGAAGGTGGCAATACATGAATTCATTAAGGATTTGGAAGGAAATTCAAAGAGATCTACCATAAAAAACTTAACGACATTACGAAATAATATTGTCCCACAACTTTCGGATTTTTTACATAAAAAAAATAAAATAAATTCAACACACGTCACATTATTTAATAATTACAAACACACTGCTAAATTTTGCTAGGACAATTCGGACATGCTTTTCACAAGAGCAGACAAGGGTAACGTGACAGTCGCTATGACCAAAGAACATTACAGGAAAAATGGAAGATTTACTCAAAGACAATAACACGTACGCTATTATTAAACGCAATCCTATCTCCAAATTAGAAAGGGAATTAAATGGGCATCTCAAAAAATGGTTAAAGAATGAATTCATCTCCAATAAAGAATACTACTCATTAAGAGCTAGTGACTCTCTTCTTCCCAAAGCCTATGGGCTCCCAAAAATTCACAAAGAGAATACTCCCTTCAGGATCATTGTCTCGTCCATTAATACAGCGTTATATCCAATTGCCACATACTTACACAAAATTTTAACTAAAAGCATTCCTACGATCAAAAGTCACGTAAATAATAGTTTTGAATTGTACAGCACACTATCTGGCAAAACAATAGACAAGTCAGAGATTTTAATTTCGCTTGACACAATTTCACTATTTACAAACATTCCGATAAATCTTGCAATAGAAAGTATTAACAATAGGTGGAATTTTATCAATACCCACACTTCGATTCCGAAAAATGAATTTTTCTCAATTATTAAGTATGTATTGTCTTCAACTTATTTTACATTTAATGGCATTACTTATAAACAAGTTTTCGGTACCCCCATGGGGTTCACCGTTATCTCCCATAATTGCTGATATGGTAATGCAAGATTTAGAGGAATCTATTCTTAATACGATAAACACAGACATTGCAATTTACCATAGATATGTTGATGACATTTTTATGATGGCACCCAAGAGCGAGATTGACAATATTTTGGAGAAATTTAACAAATATCGAACGACTACAATTCACTGTCGAATATGAGGTTGAAAGAAGCATCTCCTTTTTAGATTTAAATATTAAAGTTGTTGACAACACCATATACATAGACTGGTTCCAAAAATTAACTTTCTCAGGTAGAATGTTATCTGTTTTATCTAATCATCCGTTATGTCATAAGATTGGAACGATTTACAACCTCATAGATAGAGCGATGCTATTGTCCCATCCTTTGTACCATAAAAAGAATTTGGAACAGTGCATTAAAATATTGCTAGACAATGGTTACCCCTTAAATTTGATATTCAAAGAAGTCAATCGTAGAATAAAAACCATAATGAATAATAAACTTAAGGAAAAAATAAATAAAGAAGATAACAAAAAGTTTTTTGTTATCCTATACATTAATAACATCTCGGAATCGGTTGCAACGACAATCAAGAAATCAGATCTTACTGTGGGCTACCGTTGTTTGAACAATCTAGGTAAATTTATCAAAGGTCGAAAAGATAAAAATAATTATAGTAATAATAATAATGTCATCTATAGGATAAATTGCAAGGAATGCGACGCCTCTTATGTGGGGCAAACCAAAAGACAATAAAAGAGCATGCAAATAACATAAAATTAGATTCATCTAAACATTCGGTGGTTACTGAACACATAATAAAAAAACAACATAATTTTGATTGGGATAACGTTAAAATTCTTGACACTAAGATTAATTATCACAAGAGACTTATTTCTGAAATGTTACACATTAAAGAACAAAAACATGGTATCAATAACAATACAGACACCGAATTGTTGGATGACGCTTATTTTGATATACTGGATGAGTTGGCAAATTGAAATAGGTCTTTACATTGTTTTTTATTATTGACAAACGACTTGCTCCAACCTTTCACTTGACACAAATTATCAGTTATGATCAAGTTATACTAATAAGCAGAAGCCTTAAAATCACAACCAAAGAGATTTTGTAAGTGTTATGAACTGGATTTTATATTGCATAGGTACTTATAACGTATTTCATTTGTATTAGTGTGATAATTGATTGAATTGGATTGATATTGGCATACTCAGAAGGACTGTCGTTTCAACGAATAATGTTCAAAACTGAAGGAATGTACGGTGACCAATTTAATGTCATTTTAACAACGATTAAAACAGATATTAGTCATGTTTGCGAAAAATAGTTTAAGGATGCGTCCAAATTACTCCGTCAACTTTATAACATTTGCGTTTCTTGCTTCGAGCTTGATTTTTAATTCTTCAATGTTTCAAATCAGTTGATTTTAAATTAAGATTGTTTACTGAAGAAGACTTAGTATAGCTCGAAACGTTTGTATTTTACCAATGATTTAACAATTAAATAATTTAAGATTATGGTGGCTCGTTTTAATTGGCCTTGTTAATGGATTGTATTGTTTATTAATATATACTTATAAATAATATTATAATGACACATGAATCTTACCGAACGAATCAAAACATATACTAATTTTAAAGGAAGGATTTATATTATACTTTACATTTTGTGTGATTATGATGTTTCACTGTTGCCACCTTATGTGCTATATTAATTAATCTGAATACTATTCTGACCATGTATACTACAAAATAGATTCGTAACTACTTATTTGTTATGCTACTATTTTACTATTTGTTTCATAATAATAACTACTTCTTGTTACGCTGTCATTCTACTATTTCTTTTATAAATTGTGACGGAATTTTCTCTTAATAATAAAAGAAACGAAGCAAAGGAAGCAAAGGAGTTGCCGTCAGCAAAAAAGGAGTTTGATGAACGTGCGTAAGAAATTAGGATGTAGGTTGTTCCGCGCGTGCCGTAGCAGAACACCAGCCGAGAGATACGCGAAATTTCTGTGCGCCAAACGCGATCTTTCACGCGTCAATCCGCGAGAAACCAATCGAACGCAAAATTTTGGCCGAGAATTCAGCTACAGGCCGATTAGCTTTCTTAATGGTAAAGGGACAAGGTGGAGTTGCCGCGAAATTATTCTAACCAAAAATATTAAAAAGCGCGAGAGAAGACAAGAACAAGACCGATAATTTTACGTAACGAGACACTTATGGTAGATCAAATAAAAAACGCGAGGTAAAGTTAACAAAATAATAATAGAAAATTACAAAAATAGAATAAAGAAAATTAGTTGAACAATAGAATCATTAATAGAACAGAAACCAATAAAGAAAAATAAAGTAACAAAAATTGTTATCCGTAATTACAATTAAAATATATCAAAAAAAATACCGTAATAACGCTAATCAATATTAAACTGGCAAATAGATTAGCACTTAAAGAACGACAACAGCTGCGGGATTGCAAACAACAATAGCGAATAATATTAGGTTGCCGGGATGTACGACAACGACACTCTAAAATATACTCTTGCTCCGTGCGAGTCGGATGCAAAAACGAGAAAGATTTTCGCCAATACAAAATACGCAATTAGAAAGAGCGACGCTATCGCGAAAATGATTTTACATAAAACACAGCGCGACGGGGAAGCCGCATGCGCGATCTATGTTGGCGAAATCGATATCCGACTGGCGGACAAAGGTACCGCGTGTACTTTCTCTCTCGCTCTCGCGCTTGCCAGTGGTCGCGAGTTACGCATGTTCTTTTTAACAATGGGATTATCGCAACTTGTACTCACATTCGCGCTCACACGACAAACGACACTTTACTCACGCAAGTAATACATGCCGGCTATGGCCGGTTACAACGACGACAATATTAACAAGACGGAAGACGCAATCACACAACTACGCAATAACGCGAAATTGCGACACGCAATATCCGGAGAGACGATAGTGGTACATAATAGAATTAACGGACTGACGGTCTCGAAAGCTCGCGTCGCTTAAGGGAATCCAAAACGTGGTCGAAATTTTCCAGTTTCTCCAAGTTTTATGAAATTTTTCAGAGTTTCGTCCGAGTTGTCTGAAATTTTCCAGAGTTTCTTCCAAGTTTCTCGAAATCATCGAAATTTCGTCCAAGTTTTCTCGAAATTTTTCAGTCTCGTCCAAGTTTCGAGAAAATTTCAAGAATGGTTGATATATCATCGGAAGATGATAGGGGATTAGAAGTGGGAGGTGGAGGGTCAATGGGGTCGCGATCCGAGTCGATGCCACCGACCCCCACTCCCCTCTCATCTAAGGTTCGGAAGTTACGGTGAGTCGAAGTTTCGATTTTTGCGAGGACCCGGGGAACGGTCGGAGAACAGGGCGGACACACCCCCGATATCATTTTCTTCTCCTACGATCCCACTCAAGCCGCTATCACGGAGAATAACCCGAATACGAGCGGGCCGGGCGAGGCTGGGGGTCCAGGGGGGCGAAACCCCCCGGTGGGGGGTTGGGGGGCGGAGCCCCCCACTCTTGCGTTGTACTTAAGAAATTTCACCACCTTATTACTCAAAGACGGAGCGATATTCAAACATGTTGTAAACATTATCGTAAATGGGGCGTCGAGTCCTTGAAAAAACAATAATAACATTTCGTTCCCGGACATACCGTTTGCGAGTTATGGACCGTTGAAAATCTAGAAAAGTTTAATCGACGCCAACATGGACTCTCGGAGTCGTTTTATCAGATCTTGTGGAAATTTTATATCGTCTCTCAAAATTTTTATAGCTTCTTCCAAGCTTTATGAAATCTTCAAAGTTTTTTCCAAATTTTCTCGACATTTTCCAGAGTCTTGTCCAAGTTACCCAAAGTTTCGAGAAAATTTTGAGAAAAATTCCAACGATTGATCTATCATCGGAAGATGGTAGGGGAAGAGAAGTGGGGGTGGAGGGTCAATGGGGTCTCAGTCCGAGTCGATGCCACTCCCCTCTCTCCAAGGGTTCGAAAGTTACAGCGACGGGAATTTTCGATTTTTGCGATGACCCGGGGAACGGTCGGGGAACGGGGCAGAGATACCCCCGGTACTATCTTCCCTCTTCTTCGATCCCCCGAAAGTCGCGAACATCCGTAAAACCCGGATACGAGCGGGCCGGGCGCGGCCGGGGGTCCAAGGGGGCAAAACCCCCCGATGGGGGGTTGGGTGGCGAAGTCCCTCACTCTCGCGTTGTACTTAAGAAATTTTAAAATCAAACTACTCGAAGACGGCGCAAGATTCCAACACTTTGCAAATACTATGGTAAATGGGGCGTCGAGTCTTCGAAATGACGATAATAACACTTGGTTCTCGGACGTACCGTCTACTAGATACGGACTGTTGAAAATTCAGAAAAGTGTAATCGATAGCACGGCGAAACCAGAGAATCCCGAGAGGCTCTCTACGTCACCCCCGACTCGACACAATCGGCAATCATTATCCCGATCCATCCATCCATCCATCCATGCCGCGCGACTCTGAGAAATTGGGAAAATTGTCGACACGTATCTTTGTCTTTTAAACGATTCAAGTTTCAGGGGTGTCGGCGACTCGGATGATTTACGGAAATTAGATAGACTGGAGAATCGAACGGGGGACTTCTAATAGAAGTCCCTGGGAGAGGCCGGAAGAGGAAAGCCGACAAGTTGTCGCACCTCATGAAGGCTCTCTTCCAAGAGAGGAAAGAGGTCGTGATAGCGCGGCCGACAAAATGCGCGGAGATACGCGTGAGAGGGCTTGATCCCACTGTCATCCCGGACGACGTTCGTCTCGCCATCGCTAAGGCGAGCGGTTGCGCGGTCGGGGAGGTCGCGACAGGTAGTGTCGTAAGGACCCCGGCTGGCCGGGGATCGGTGTGGGTTAAGTGCCCCATAGTTGCTGCCAGAAAGGTAGCGGGGGAGAGGAGGCTGCAAGTCGGCTGGGGCAGGGCAGTGGTTGAGCCACTGAAGCCCCGGCCGGCCATTTGTTACCGCTGTCTGCGGTTGGGACATACCCGGGCAGCATGCAAGGCGGAGGTGGACAGGAGCTCCCTCTGTTTTAGATGTGGAGCTCCTGGCCACCTGGCGAAGAAATGCACCACGGCGCCCAAATGTCTGACATGTGCAGACCTTGGGTTACCCGCGGGGCATCGTTTTGGGGGCAAGGGCTGTCAGCCCAAACTCTCAAGGAGAAAGAGGAAAGGAGGTGGAGGAGAAGGACCCACTGGGTCCTTGGAGAAGACCGCTGATGCGGCAAGGTGTGCCTCATCATCAGTGGGTTCTTCGACGGCGGCTAAAGCTAGGAAGCAGCCCAAGCCGCCGTCATCCACAAGTTCCGTACCCAGGAGCAAAGTGGAACGAGCTCCCCCTCTCACCCGACGCAAATCGGGCAGGCATAAAAAGCCTCAAGAGGCTGCAGAGGTTGTAATGCAATAGCATTACAACCTCTCGAGACAGGGAATGTGTCCCCGAAAAGTCCGGGACAGTTCCGCCAGGTCTGCAGAATCCTAAGTCCGGGGGATCTGAGCGAAGGGTGGGGAAGAGCGTGGCCCTCTTCCCCATTGCCCGGGAGCACTAAACTCGCGAGCCGGGCACGGAAACGTGCGTGCGTCGGTGCACCTGGAAGAAATGTGCAAACAGTTCCCGGGTGCACCATTTGCGCGGAGCAGGTCACCCTCGAGTTTTTAGTGGGTCGGTGAGACATGCTGCCGATGATCCAGCCCCACATAACCCTCCCTGCCTCCCCCGAGGCGAGAGGGTATGCGGTTGCGCATTTTCTCGAGGTTAAAAAAAAATAAAAAAAGACTGGAGAATCGAGACCGACGGAGAAGAACACATACGTACTCTTACGATACGACACTCGTATCTTAATAATTTAAAGATTTACAAAGTCACCCGCAAACTATTCGTAACACCACGGTGGGATTCGGGGGGGCAAAAGCCCCCAATCCACGGGCGCAAGGCAGGGATGGGGGTGCAGGGGGAAAGGGCGGAGCCCCTTCTCCCGCCTATGACGTAGCAACTCGGGAGAATATAAAAGTAGAAGCGATATTATTATCTTAATCAAATTTTCGAAACATTATACTCCCTCGGTTGCAAAGTAGAATCTAGAGTTTTGCGAACTCAACCACCAAGTACTAGTACCACCACCTTACCAACAACACGAACGTCACCGCCGCGAGAGAAACTCGTACCAGCAACATGATTCCTACATATATATCCGTGCGATCGATCGGACGATTCCCCCTTTGAGAGTTTCAACAGACATAATTACATATATCTCCAGCTACAACTGTGTACGCGATATGTATGAAATTGTTGCCGCGGGCTAAAGAGTATGTGTCTGTCTGTCTGTTACTCTCGACGGCAAAGTTTTATAGAATTATAGTTTGTCGTTTTTCGCGTTATAACTACCACCGATATCGGGGACGTAACATTATTATGAAATACCTGTACGATTGTTGGCCTTAGCAATTCGGGAGAATATCGGCGGAGTGGATGCTGCAGCAGCGGCGGCAGCGGTATTATTTCGATCAAAATATCTAAACATATTATACTCCTTGCTCGCAAAGTATAATCTAAAGTTTCGCGAACTCTAATAACCAACCGGATAATTTTTATAACAATACATGCGCTATAACGCTAGATGAATCAGAAACATATCGATACACAATTATTATTAATCTACATGATATGATATATATATATATATTGTTACGTCCCTGGATTACATCCCCTATGCGTTTCCAAGATAACATCGTCAAGGAGATTATTTATTAACAACCGACACGAGATTGTTTCTGGACGCCATGATTTGGACTTGAGTGACAGCTGTCAAACTGATCGGTCGCGCGGTCTCTTGTTACGTTTATTTAACGTGCTCTTGTATTCTAATTCCATTAAAGTTATCGAGTTCTTTTATATATTGTCTGGTTCATTTCCCGGCGCGAGTGTGTGTGAGAGTGTGACGTTGCTTTGTGCGCTTTGAGCTATCGCGAAACTGTCGCGCGAACGTAACATTTTGGGGGCTCGTCCGGGATTGTACGACATCGAGGAAATCATTATGATGACGATGCACGCACCGAGAGCTACCCGATCGCAGGTTTCATCTCGAGCGACTGCGAGCGAGGAGTCGACGGATCAAACGTCGACGGAGACTCTGCAAGCCGAGACTCTGCGAACTATCCTTCAGGAGCTTAGTCAGCTTCGACAGGAGCAGAGAACGGAGCGACAGTTGATGCAAACAGAGCTGCAGAAAAAGGACGACATATTACAACGTTTGGAATAGGAAATCGTCCAAATAAATCAACTAAGTCGTTCCAATAATATTCCGGTTTCCGCGAGCGCGAGCGATCGTGATATGGTTCCAAATCGCAGCAATTCGTGCGCGACAATTATTACGGGAAATTTAGGATTTAAATAAAACCTGACACCTTCGACGGAACAGTCCCTTTAAGAGAATTCTTTTCACAATTCGAGTTGATTGCACGAGCAAATCGTTGGGATGACGAAACTAAGAATGTGGCATTAATTTCATGCTTAAGAGGGAAAGCGCGCGCGGTATTAAAGTGCATAGATGATACTGAAAACCTCAATTACGACGAATTAAAATCTAAATTAGAATTGAGATTTGGGGAAGGACATCATTCCCAGTCTTATTATTCCTTGTTTACAAATAGAAAACAAAAAGCGGGAGGGGATGAGGCTACTTTGGGTTCGGAAATTGGTAAAATTAGCGTATCCCAAATGTTCGCATCATATCCGCGATAAGATCGCTTGTGCACAATATATCTCTGCAATCTCGAATAGACTTGTGAGAAGGACTCTTCAATTAGAGGCTATCACTTCCTTGAAAGTGGCCGTACAAAGAGTGATGACAATTAAAGTCATTCAAGAGAATAATTATGAAGAACAGGAAGATTTTAACAAGAAATATAAAAATGAGGATGAATAATGCATCCAAAATCCAATTTTGTTTATTATTTAATTTTATGTGTAATTTAGTGTAATTGAATATTATTAGTTTACTCGTTTATGTTTGTTGTAATTTCAAGGGATTTGAAAAAGAAGACGAAGGAAAGTTATTAATTTATGAAGTTTTGGACGAAAAGGAAAGGAAGACTGGAGGAGGAATGATTTGAATGAAAAGGAAAAGAGAAAATTATAAGAAGACTCTCTCACCCACGGTTTTTGACCGTGGTTTTCCCGTGGGTCGTAGGGCAAATGCCGAGACAGGAACTTGGGCATGGGTCCACGGAAAAGTTACCCCACCCTTGTTCGAAGACCCCTAGGATGCCGGAAGTCGCAGCCAAAGGATGCCAGAACGTGTCAAGAGAAAGTCGCTGAAAGTCGATTGGGTTCAGGATGGCGAATCGCTCGGTAACCTGGGCAGGAGCTCAGGGTAGAGCAGGAAGATTTGTCGGAGCCCTGGAGTCGACGTTTGGAAGTGTTCGTCAATTGGGACCGGTTTGGCGGATTGCTCGGTAACCTGGGCAGGAGTCCAGGGTAGAGCAGGGAAATTCGTCGGTGCCCTGGAGTTGACATTGGAGCACAAGAAAAGATTCAGCGAAGAAGAGACTCCCCATTGTTGATTGTCGGGACGACAATCTTGAAGAAGAGGGGTAGTGTTACGTCCCTGGATTACATCCCCTATGCGTTTCCAAGATAACCGTCAAGAAGAATATTTATTAACAACCGACACGAGATTGTTTCTGGACGCCATGATTTGGACTTGAGTGACAGCTGTCAAACTAATCGGTCGCGCGGTCTCTTGTTACGTTTATTTAACGTGCTCTTGTATTCTAATTCCATTAAAGTTATCGAGTTCTTTTATATATCGTTTGGTTCATTTCCCGGCGCGAGTGTGTGTGAGAGTGTGACGTTGCGTTGCGCGCTTCGAGCTATCGCGAAACTGTCGCGCGAACGTAACAATATATATACAATATATCGTTTGACTCGTATATCAATATATACGTCGGGATTGTCCTAAAAAGTCAAATGGATCTTTCAATGTCATAGATTATATAACTAGTTGCGCAGGATCTAGACGCAATTCTATATCCGCTCCAATCGATACAAGGCCGTATACAAACAACAGCAGCTCAAGAACCTCGTTATAACATCTCTAGATTTCAATATTTTGTCTTAAAAAGTCAAAAATGAATCTCTCAATATTATAAATTATATAACTAGTGGCGCAGGATCTATACGCAACTATATATCCGCTCCAATCGATACAAGGCCGTGTACAGACAAACAGCTTCTCAAGAATCTCTTAACCCTTAGGCTGCCGGCATTTTTTTTATTAAAATAGTGGTTTTTTTTTCCTAAAAGTTTATATGTACAAATAACATACACATTGTGTAGAATTTTGAGATTTCTTCAGAGCCACAAAAGTGGCTTTCCCGGCAGGGAATAGACAGCCAAATATAATAAATTTGTTTTTCTCACAAATAAGTGTATCTGAGGGTTTTCGGTGTCGCTGTGATTTTAATTCTAAACATAGATTTATGAAATTTTGAGTCTAGAAATAACAATGAATAGTAATAACAACATATGAATATAAGTGTATACGCTCATGCAGAAAACTTTTTATTAGCATTACTCAGAGCTAACGTCGTGGACGTAGAAAGTTTGTAGCTCCTTTTTGGTTTTTTGTTTGTTTTTCATTTTTTTACTTATTTTATAATTAAAAAAATTTTTTTTGTGTGTTTTTTAATATTTATATTTTTTTATAAACATTTTATGATATTAATTTTTTTATTTTGAATTTTATTAATACATTTAACATTAAAAAAATATCATAAACTTATTAGCACATTTAAGAGCCACAAAAGTGGGTTTCCCGGCAGTCTAAGAGTTAATAATATCTCTAAATTTAAATATTTTGCCTTAAAAAGTCAAAATTGAAACTTTACATATTGAAGATTATATAACTAGTTGCGCAGGATCTATACGCAACTATATATCTACTCTAATAGATACAAGGCCGTATACAAATAAAAGCAACTCAAAAACATCATTATAACATTGCAAATTTCTGTATTCTGACCTATTTTGGTCGAATTTTGAAATAATTTGATTGGACATTAAATTGTAGCATATACAACTTGAATCTTACTTGAATCTTACAAATTATACAATATATAATATTGTAGATTCAGTTAATTACTTATTTTGATTGTTAGATGTATGAAATTTAGTTTTGCGATACATGTAATTTTAGAATATAGACCTATATCGGTCGGATAATTAATTACATGGATTTGGCATTTGCTGATAGTATATAACAATTATACTGTACTATTTATACAAGATACTGCATTGGGGATTTAATATCTTACTTATATCGATAGGTAATCATTTATTTAGTCTCTACCATGGTGGAAGTATATAGGGTGATTCACGTAACGGTCGCCACGATTTTTGGGACATTTCCGCCAGTTTAAAAAAAAGTTTATACAGTGAAAATCAATCTGCTTTATGCAAGCTTTAACATGCAATAAAAAATTATAAATTTTTTATCCAGAATATTGTGAGGAATCAATTTATATAAAAAAAATATGATGGTTCCATTTAAAAAATTCAAGGTGACATTAATTTGTTTATAAAAAAAAAATTTTTTAATAAAATTTTTTATTGTTATGTTAAACCTTGAGTAAAGCAGATTGATTTTCACTGTATAAACTTTTTTTTAAACTGGCGGAAATGTCCCAAAAATCGTGGCGACCGTTACGTGAATCACCCTGTATAAGGTGAAGCATTCCTGTGGATGCGCAGTCGTCCGAAAGTAGTGGGAAAGTGGTCAACCAATTAGATTTCACCCATTGGGCAAAATTATATGATTGATACTGCCATATTGCTGGCAATGAGCGTTAAATATTAAGGGCCGGTTTCACCATCTCCGATTAACTCAATCGGCCGATTAAACTATATCTTTGTTTCTTTTTAAGAACGTAGCTGAAAAGAGACAAAGATATAGTTTAATCGACCGATCGAGTTAATCGGAGATGGTGAGACCGGCCCTAAGAGTTGGAGTGTTATATTAACGTGTTATTTCGGACATCAACATCATGCCGAATTGTTTTGTAAAAAATTGCAAAAATCGTTATAGTTTATATTAATATTTATGAATACACATTTTTACTTCCAATATAAATTCTGTGTTTTTATTTCTGATTAGTCATTCACGTTTGAAATACGCACGTTGCCAAATGGATGACATTTGATTGGTTGAAATTTCGGTATGCCGCCATTATGCGTAATACTTCATCTTTTATTTTTCCACCATGGTCTCTACGATATGTCAAATTTATATATTCTGACCTATTTTGGTCGAATCTTGAAATAATTTAATTCGACATTAAATTGTGGCATATTGTTATATACCGACCGTCGTCGCGAACGAGATGGCGTAATGGGTCGGAACAGAGCGGGAACAAAGAAACAATGAAAAAAAGCTCAGTCGCGTAATACATCCCACGAGCACAACACCGCGTCACTGTCATATCCGCGGTTCGCGAATACATAACAACTGGCGACGAGGATTAAAAGTACATAAAGTATACAGTAAACAACGTACATAAAAGAAAAATGGCTACAACACAGAGGAGTTGGCCTTATAGAAGAATTCCAGCCAGGCAGAGACGCATCCTGGACTCAATACATAGAAAGGTTAAATTTCTATTTTATCGCTAATGAAATAGCAGAGCCAGTGAAGAAAAGGGCTATCCTTTTAAGCGTATGTGGGAAAGCGACATACGCACTCATACGATCGGTAATAATGCCAAAATCACCAGCAGATGTGCCGTACGAAGAGATCATACAAATGGTGGGCGAACATTTCAGACCTAAACCTTCAGAAATCATACAAAGATTCAAATTTAACAAAAGAAGCCAAATAATTTCTGAATCGGTCGCAGAATACGTTGCGGATCTACGTCGATTGTCGGAATATTGCGGCTTTGGAAATACATTGGATAGTATACTTCGAGATCGCTTAGTTTGCGGCATAGCGGATGAAGCTGTACAACGACGTCTGTTGGCAGAAACGGATCTATTATTCCAGAAAGAGCTCTAGATCTCGCGATAGCGGCAGAAACAGCAAAAAAGAACGCATCGGATTTAAGAGCAGCGTCCATAGCAGGAAACGCCGTCACACATGGAATCTGGAAAAACGATTGCAGCAAAAAGAACATAATTCAAAAGAAAACAGGAAATGCAGCATCAAAGAAACCATATTTCAGATGTGGAGACGCACACGCGCCTAGTGAGTGCAGATTTGCAACAGCCGAGTGCCGGTATTTTAGGAAGACGGAACACATAGAACGCGCATGTTTTCAAAAAAAGAAAGCGACTGCAGGGGGCAATACAAACACGAAAAAATTGGAAGAGGGCAACATACATGCAGTTATGGATACATCACGTACATCAACACAGAGGGAGACCGAGTATCATCTAAACACAATAAAAGTGAGGTTACCGTCGAAAATCTTCACGGTAGAGGTATACATAAACAAGAATTTCATTCGAAGTCGACTCAGGGGTTACCTGTACCATTATAAGCGAAGAAACGTTCAAAAGGTATGGCCTACCCATAAATCCAACCGGCAAAAAGAAAATATGACTTACGGAGAAATTATGATTTACGGACGTGGACACACCAACAATTAGAGGTTATAGGAGTCGTCACAGCAAAGGTAGAGTACAAAGATCAAATACACGAATTACCTTTGATCGTCATAAAAGGACAAGGAACCAGCCTACTAGGAAGAAATTGGTTTGACGCTTTAGGAATTTCGCTAACAGGAATTCAACATATTTAAGCCAAACAAGAGATACAAGAAGCAGTATTTGCAGACGGATTAGGATCACATACCGGAACTCCAATCAGCATAGAAATTAATCCAGAGATAAAACCTATATTTTTGAAGAGTCGAGCTATACCATACGCACTACGAGAAAAGGTCGACGAAGAATTACGAAGATTAGAAACAATCGGTGTCTTAGAAGCGATTCAACACTCAGACTGGGCCACTCCTATTGTGTTAGTGTTGAAAAAAGATGGTCACGTTCGGTTATGTGGAGTATCGAGCCACTGTAAATAAAACTATAAAGACAGACACATCCATTGCCCACAGTAACGGAATTATTAGCACAACTCTCAGGAGGTAAGCGATGTACAAAGTTAGACTTATCAGAAGCCTATTTGCAATTACCAGTAGATGAAGCAACATCAAAGATTCTCACAATAAATACACCTAGAGGACTATTTCGAGTCAAAAGACTGTGGAATCTCTTCAGCCCCTAGCATTTTTCAAAGAGTGATGGACACTGTTTTAGCAGGATTCACAGGAGTGGGTGCATACCTGGATGACCTACTCATAGCGGAGGATTACAAGAACAGTTGACGGATAAGGAAAATAAGGCATTCGAAAGACTATACAATGCAGGATTACGTCTAAAGAAAAGTAAGTGCATACTCAATAATGACGCTGTGGAATACTTAGGTTACAGAGTTGATGCGGAACGGGTACATCCAACAGAAAAAGTAATAGCTATACAAAAAGCCGCGGCACCAAAGAATAAAGAACTGCAAGTTTTCCTAGGATTGTTAAATTTTTACGCATGTTTTTTTACCACATAAAGCAACAGTATTAGAGCCATTACACAGACTACTGGACAACAGAACAAAGTGGTCATGGACAGCAATACACGACAAGGCATTTTGTTCCGCAAAGAAGATGATAATAGCATCACCATCTTAACACACTATGACCCGGAAAAACCCCTCATTTTAGCATGCGATGCATCACCATATGGATTAGGAGCGGTATTATCACACTTAAATACGGATGGTCTGGAGAGACCAATAGCGTTCGCATCAAGAACACTGACAAAAGCATAAAGAAATTACTCACAATTACAAAAGGAAGCTCTATCCATCATTTTCGAAGTCAAGAAATTTCACGCATACGTATATGGTCGGAATTTTACAATTCTAACAGACCATAAGCCACTTCTAGGCTTGTTTAACCCAAATAAGTCAGTACCTCAGGTTATGTTGTGATCGGACGATACACGGACGAGAACTACAGATTGAGATAATATTGATATCTCTCACCTTACATACACGGTCGCCAGATCATTTCACCTCTAATGATCAAGGATGCTTTGTTTATTCCAGACACTGCGCATCAATCCTTTGTCGGCTGTCGACGGTATCCAAGATGGCCGCCGTAACTACGCAGTTTCTTTGTGTCGACCAACTGTTTCCAAGATGGCTGCCTCGACACGTCGTGACGCGTCGTGATGACGCAATACTTTTTCCCAGCTAAGTATGCTATATGCACGCTCACTTTTCCCTTATTATCTTTATTAAACGCCCTTTTCCTGTTTTTTAGGTCTTCGCGGGATTCCAGGATCACCACAGACGCAGGATTTCACGGACTTCCAGGATATCGGGATTTCACCAGGGTAAGTAACTTCACTTTTAGTTTAGTTTAAAATATATAATAAAATATATTTAACAAATATATATTTACGTGTTCACAGGTTTTGTCTTTGGATTTAATTATCACAACATCAAACGCTGACGCACGTCGCACGCGTCATTCGGTCGTATCAGGATTACGCCCGGATTTATTCGCGATTGTGATTCGCCCGAACGTTTCTCCTATCACAGCGTACTTTCGCTCGCGAGAATTATCTATTCCCTTGTTATTCGAACAAAAGCCCTTCTACTGTACGCGCACGCTATTCGACTTCCGATCACGAGATCTTATTCTCATTGGTGTTCAACCGTAAAGTCTTTATACTCGACTTCCGATCACGAGATGTATACTCGTTGTTACTCAACCGGAAAGCCATGTTCTATTCGACTTCCGATAACGAGATGTTAATACTTCGTTGTTATTCAAGCGAAAGCCCTGTTCTTCTCTCGGTCCTTCCTTATATACCTTTCCCCCACTATGCTCGCTTCATCGGCGGCTCGACGCATGCGCACTCCTTGCCGCCGCCTCGCGCTTACGCTCAGGGTAACCAGGTTGATTAAATAAAAGTTCTACGCTAATATCGGGTTTTTTCCCCTTGTCGCGTGTGAAATAAATAAAATAAATGGATACATTTCCAATGGTAACGAAATAAATCAATAATAACTAAATGTGTAGGAAAGTGCAAGTCCTACAAGTATAGAAAGTGCAGTGAAGCTACACTTTCTTGCACTTCTTGTGTTTTCGAGCTCTCTCGCTCACGCTTTCGCGATTAACAGTAAATTAAACATAATATACTAAATAAAAGAAAAGAAAGAATGCTCGCAGCATTCCATAGGCCTCTCGCCTTTAAGTGCACTTTTGTGCTACCTATAACTAAATATAACTAATACGTAATTATTTATTTACAGGTGTTGCAGTAGGCTCCAGCCCGCTGTCATCGCTGTCCTCGTCCTGCTGGCATCGTCCCAGGATTGCCACCTTTGACTGGCTTCCGCTGTCGTCCACTTTCAGCTCGGTCCTCAGGATCTTAAGACGCTTTATCACCTTGGGTGTAGGTGGCAAGGATTTGTCGTCAGCTGTCGTGTCCTCCGGCTTCAATGTCACCACAGTTACTACGATGGAGTTTAATATTAGCAGCTTATACATATAAAATACTTTTCAGAGAAGGGAAAAGACATGCAAATGCAGATGCATTAAGTCGATTACCATTAGAAACAACAGAATTTTATATTCCACCTCTAGGAGAAATCAAGATGCTAGAATAAACACAAGACATAGCATTGAAAACAAAGGATGTAGCAAAATGGACGCAAGTAGATCCAGTTTTATCCAGAGTACATCGATGGTTACTTCAAGGGTTTCCAACAGAAAATCAAGAAGAAAAATTTACGCCATATATAAAACAACAAACAGAACTATCAGCATACAGAAATTGTGTTTTATGGGGATCTCGTGTGATAATTCCAGAACGTGTCAGAAATTCCATATTACAGATGTTACACCCAGGAATTGTAAAAATGAAAGCAATAGCTCGTAGTTTGATGGCCAGGAATGGATAAAGCCATCGAAGCATATGTAAGTAGATGTGACAAATGTCAACTAAATAAGAATAACATGACGCCAGTTCAAGGAAACATATGGACATCTCCAGAAAGACCATGGAGTCGGTTACACATTGATTTTGCAGGACCTTTCCATGGGAAAACATTTATGTTAGTTGTAGACGCATACACCAAGTGGTTAGAAGTTTTCCAAATGAACAACTGCACAGCACAGGCAGTAATTACAAAACTACGAAATCTTTTTGCGACACATGGACTACCGCAAATCATTGTATCAGACAATGTCATGATCATGGCGAAGCAAATAGGTCTCCTCCAAACCAATCTGAATCACTGCGCCAGAGCTCAAGATCTATTCTTGCACACCCTGGCGCAGTGGAAATGTGGTGTAGGGATCGCGGCCGAGCCGTATCGCGTCCCACCGGATAATCCGTGTTGGGAAAGCAGCGATACGGGCTCGGTCGCGATCACGTGGAGAAAGGAGATGGGCTCGCCTCCGTGTACCAAAATCGGAGGATGGCGCTCGTATGCAGCCGTAGAATGGGGCCCACTGTGGGTGATAGGGTGTTACATCCCCCCTAGTATTGACCCTGCCACGTTCGGGGATATCCTAGATGAAATTGCACTCGTCGTGCAAAGGAGACTCCCCGAATCTATTGTGGTCGCTGGGGACTTCAATGCCCATTCGGCGCATTGGGGTTCCCGGCGAACGAACCGCAAAGGCAGGGTCTTGGAGGATTGGGCAGCGGTTCTCGGCCTCTGCATAATCAATCAGTGGTCGAGCAGCACCCTGGTCAGGCCGCAGGGGGAGTCCATTGTCGATTTGACATGTGCGTCTCCCTCTGCGGCGGACAGGATCCAGGACTGGCGGGTGATGGAAGAAGAGACCCTCTCCGACCATCTCTATATTAGGATGAGGGTCGACATCGCCTGCCGGGGGGTGCTGAGCCGCGCCCAGGGGGGGAATCCGCCCGCAAGCTGGGCTCTAGCAAAGCTAGACTCCGACAGACTGGTGGCAGCCATGCTCTCGGCTACCTGGCCCGGTGCAGACAACGCACCGATGGGTATCGAGGACCAGGTGGCATGGCTCGGGGAGACAATGAGAGATGCTTGTGACATCTCTATGCCCCGAGCCAAGCCGAGGCCTCTGAGGGCGGCGTACTGATGGACGGAGGAGATCGCGGATCTCACAAGTAACACTACCCAACTGATACTCACCGATTTGAATGAAACTTAACATACTTATTAAACACCGAAAAATATTAAATACGTGTTTTTTTGTTTCGGCTAAACACGCTTTTTAGGGGTAGAAAGCCTTCATCCCCTGGAGGTGGAAACAGTTATGGCTAATTATTTCTGAAACGATACATTTTCTGAAAAAAGTGCTTAGGACCAAAGTTGTAGAGTTTAAAGTGATGCACTTGATGGCGACCTTGAAGTCGACCTTGAGGTCGATTTTCAAGGTCAATTAAATTTGGAAATAATTAGCCGTTGCCGGACTTTGACCGCATCCTGTATCTATAATCAGTAATTTTATGCGTTGACTCTAAATCTGTCTTCAGAATTGATTTGTTGCGTTATTTTCCTAAAAAAAGAAAAAAAACCTGACGTAATGGGAAAATAGGCGCAAATTTATAGAAAAAATAAGAAGGAGAAAAAAGTTTTGTGAGTAATTTCAGAATAGAAGTAAAGATAAGAAAACATAAAATGTTACTCTAATTATAAGTTAAACATTACCTTCATGCTATATTAGAAATTTTCAAATTTTTTTTAATTTTTATTGCTACTCTGGAGTTATCCACAATATCTTTTACTCTTTATTTTGTATTAGGATTTCATTCGGACATATGATCAATTATTATTTTCCCGATTGTCGTTGAGCAAGCATTTTCCAAAATTACTTCTTGATCACTTATTTGCTATGAGCTATCTTGCTCGTGAATTTTGTTCGAATATACCTTCAATTATCATTTTCACATCTGTACTTGGGCGAGTGTTCATTGTTTATAGTTTTACGTCAATTGTTCTTACGACTGCTGTTTCTCGTGAATGTTTTCAAAATTCTTTCGGAAAGTATTTACTGCAAGTACTTTTCCATCATTTGTTCCCACGACTATTTTTTGTGTTAATTTCATTTAGGCTTACAATCATAAACTCTGCTTTCTATGAATTTACTTTGAATCTCTGTTATAATATTATTAAAGCATTGTTAATCTGTAAAATTTCATAATGTCATTAAACCCAAAAAATATTTTAAAGTTATTATGCCTCACTTTCGAGGACCCAGTGTACAATATAGAATCTAGAATAACAGATGAAGAAAGATCATTCGCTTCTCAACTTGCAGATTTGATAAAAGACGCTATCAATTTTGATATATTTAAAGAGACTTATGATACTTTGAACTGTACTGATGCTAATGTGATTCCTGATGCTGTTTTAGTTGAAGACAATCCAGAAGATGTTTCGGAAGTTATGCAAGACGATACAAAATTCAGAGAAATTGTAGACATTGATTATAAGAAGAGAGTAATTGAATTTTGGCAATCTGGACAAAAGAAAAGAAGGAATATAGAATCAGTTAAAAACCGATTTAAGAAAGTTATAAATGTAACACAATTGTACCGATGGGAAGCACAAGTTGCTGAGGGTGGGTCAAGGACTGATAAATTGTTATATATCTCTCAATACGTTCTAGAACAATTTAACAGTGCATCTGATCGAAATCTACCCATTCACGATTTAGATCTAAAGAGATGGGCCTTGAAAGCAAGAGAGGTAGTTCATTTGCCTTCTCAATTATTTACGGCTTCATCAAAATGGATACACAACTTTAAAATACAACATGGTATTGTTTCAAGAAAAATAAATAAATTCGTGACACAAGCGCATATTTTAAATAAAGCAGAACTATTGGAACAATCTTCCAATTATGTGAGTCAAGTTAAACTAGAGATAGGCTTGCTAGGAACAGCAAACGTTTACAATTCAGATCAATCAGGGTTCAATTTGGAAACACATGCTGGTCGTATATTAGCCTCAAAGGGTTCTTTGAAAGTGGAGTGTCTTGCTCAATCTTTGAATTCTTTGACTCATAGTTACACAATACAACCTTTAATATCTGCCGATGGTATCTTGAAATCCCCTTTATTAATAGTTCTGCAAGAAACAAGTGGCCGTTTTGGACCGATAATACAGAAGTCAATGTACAAAGCAGATAATGTCCTCGTTTTTGCCACAAAATCTGGAAAATTGACATCCGACATTGTTATTAAATGGTTTGAAGATGTCTTCTTGCCGAATGCTGGCAAGAAGTCTATTTTGTGTTTGGACTCTTGGTCAGGACAAACAGAAAAGAAATTTGAAAATATAGACAAGGGTAATAAAGAAGTAAAAATCCTTACAATTCCTGCGGGAACAACTGGCTTCACTCAACCATTGGATGTCTACGTATTCAGACCGTGGAAAAACTTCCTGAAACAATTTTCGGACTTAATTCTCTTATACAACTATGATATTAACCTACATTTGAGGAATAACATTCTCAAAATTCAATCATTAATCCACAATCAATTCTCATCACCCCGATTCCAAAACATGATTAAATATGCCTGGTGGAAAAGTGGATATATTGAAGAAAAACCAGATAGATGTGAAACGCCTGTTGATTTCTGTTTAAAGAATTGCGGTACAGTCTGCAAAATCTGCAATAACATTGCAGTAATAAAATGTGCGTGGTGTACTAACTCTCTGTGTATGGAGCATTTTTTTGCGATAGAAGATAAAGCTATTCCTCATTATTGCCATGAATATAAAGAATAATGCCAATTATCATGGAATTTATACTCATAGATTATGAAAAGAAATTATGAAATCTTGCCTTCACTGGCTGGATCTCGATCACATCTTGCCTTATTTGAATGAATAATTAACTTTTAATTCCTTTATTGATCGAATTATTGACTGATCTTGCCTTAATTGGTTGGATCAATGAACAATTTTAAATTGCAGAGGCTTGTTTTATTTACAAATCATCAACGTTCTGAATGTAAAATTTTACGCTCTATCGATTCTCGGGATGAAAAATAAACTACTCCCTTTGAAAAACATGAAATGATTTTCAAATGACCTTGAAAATCGACCTCAAGGTCGACTTCAAGGTCGCCATCAAGTGCATCACTTTGAACTCTACAACTTTGGTCCTAAGCACTTTTTTCAGAAAATGTATCGTTTCAGAAATAATTAGCCATAACTGTTTCCACCTCCAGGAGTTGAGGGGTACTTTCTACCCCTAAAAGGCGTGTTTAGCCGAAACAAAAAAACACGTATTTAATATTTTTCGGTGTTTAATAAGTATGTTAAGTTTCATTCAAATCGGTGAGTATCAGTTGGGTGTTACTTGTTAGTTAGTGTTGATCAATAAAATCTTAACCTTGTTTTAATTATATCGTTTATATATATTATAAATAACAAAGGTCCTAATACAGATCCCTGTGGTACTCCATATTCTGTGGCCAATAATGTAGACCATTCATTGTTAAATCGTACCTGCTGTGTTCTATTCTTTAAATATGATCTTAACCATTCTAAAGCTGTTCCTCTAATTCCGTATTGATATAATTTCTCTAACAGTCTTTCTCTATCTATCGTTTCAAATGCTCGCTTGAGATCCATGAAAATTACCCCCACCATTTTTGCCTCACTAACTACCAGTTTCCATTCGTCAATGACTGTTTGAATCGCTGTTTCACACGAATACTGTTTTCTAAAACCTGACTGATGTTCTGTTATAATACAGTTATCTTCTAAATACGCCTCAATTTGCTTTTTAACTACTAATTCTAATACTTTCTCGAATATTGGTAACATATTAATAGGCCTAAATTCACTTGCTTTTCTGGCTTTTTCTATTTTTGGAATCGGTATTATCGTAGACGTTTTCCAATCTTCTGGACAGCAACCTTCCCTCAAAGAGTTATTTATTATATCAATAAATTCCTCTTTTATTACATAAAATACTGCTTTAAGTATATCACTAGTTAATCCCTCCTCCGTGCCTTTCTTTTTTGGTAGTTCCATAACAATTTTTTGTAAATGCTCTATTCTAATCATCTCAAAATTTTCCATTATTCCCTCGCTTTCAATAACAAAAATAATTCTTTTACCTGGACTTCCTAACTTATCTCTACTTATAGATTTTACTATGTTTTCAATACTCTGTATATAATATAAATTAAATTTATTAGCTATATTGCACCCTTCAGTATTATCTAATATTTCAAAATCTATATTCTCTATTTTTTTTGTACCAGTTGGTTCGCCCCTTATTATTTCTTTTAAGGTTTTCCACATAGATGTCGGATTTCCCTTGTTATGATCTATCATATTTTCGTAGTATTATTTTTTCTTTGTCCTGATTAGTTTAACCACTGCATTTCTTTCGATTTTAAACTGTGACCAATTTTCATCCGTGTCATCATACAACGCTTTACTGTACGCCTCATCCCTTTTAGCCGCTGCTTCCCTTATTTCATCCGAAAACCACTTTTTCCCTTCCCATATTTTCGGAATTCTAAATTTTTTTCTAGGTGCTGTAGCATCCAACGCATCTACTATATTATCGACAAGTTTCTTCGCTCTCACACTGACATTCATATCTTGGCTTTTTCCTAATTTATTTTCCACTAATTTAATAAATTCATCTACATTAAACTCTTTAAAATTCCTAGCATTAAATTCTCTGTATTTATTATCAATTTTATTCGCATTAAGATCAACTTTTAACCACGCATGGTCCGTTATTTTAGGTTCATGAATTACTTGCACTTCTATTTTATTATTAGCGTAAATTAAATCTATAATTGTCTTACTATCTTTCGTAATTCTCGTCGGTTTATTTACATATTGTTTCATGCCTAAGCTCAACATTGTCGTTTGTAACTTCTTTGTATAAAACGAGTCCATCATAATATCTATATTAAAGTCTCCTATTACTATACATTCTCCCCGTATTATTCATTCTTCTATTATATCCTCCAGAAATCTCACGAACTCACCATGCGATGAACTCGGTGAATGATATATTACTATTATCACTCCTTTATACAATTTATCTTTCACCTCAATCGCAGCACACCAACAATTCGCTTCTAACTTTTTTACTAATACTATCTCATATTTAATATCGTCCCTTACATATAAAAGAACCCCTCCTGTATTTCTGTTTTCAGCATCACATCTAATCATACTATACCCCGGTACGTTCACTTCACAGTCTTCAATTTCAGCAGTCCCTCTGGTTTCTGATAACGCTATGAACGCAGGATTCATTTTCTTCATAATCTGATGCTGTATCTCGTCTTTATGCGCCATCAAACTTTGCGCATTTGTATATAGTATTAATTCTTCTGTAGTTGCTATTTATCTTCCTCCCATCCGGCCCTCCTCTTCTCCTCCTGTATCGCCCTCTTGAAAGTCGGACATTCCGGATCAAGTGCGCCATGCTCATCATTTATTTTCAAATTGTATGTTTGAATCTTAAACATATAATTTATACATCTTTTCTTTGTCACTGTACATTCACTCACCTTGTGATTTCCTGTACATTTGTGACATGTTTCATTACGCGTACAATTCTTTGCAATATGATAATAACCCCAGCATTTAAAACATCTTTTAATGTTAATGTGATTGAATGCAGGACACTTTCTCCATCCTACATTCAGTTTCCCTTTTCTCAACATTACTTCATGAGTCTCTTCATCTGCTTCAATTATTACGATACCATCTTTTCCTCTTCTTCCGGACTGATCTTTCTCATTTATTTTCTCTTTAACTATTCTCTTCACTATTCGCATATGAATTCCTTCATTTTTCACGTCAATTTTGTTCTGCTTCTTAATTGTACCTATTAAATCATCATCATTCAACTCCATTTCTTCCTCGCCAATATTGACAATTTTTATCTTAGGTTTCATCCGCGGTGACTCAGTAACGTTAAAATTCTCGCCCAGCTTGGCTTGTACTGTCGCCTTTAGCTTTTCCATTTCTTCTCCAGTCTCACAGCCGAGAATCACTGTTCCCTTACTTCCTTTTTTTAACTTCGTTATTCCCATAGCCATATTCTTGATATCTACCTTTTCTTTTATCAGTTTTTTAGTTGCTTCACTCTCCTGTTGCACCTTGGGTTTGACAATTATAATATTTTCTTTTTTCTTCTCTTTAACTGCTTCACTATAACATCTTTGAGCTCCTCCTGCCAGTCCACCCGCTTCTCCTTGTATAATTCTTCTCAAGTCTTCCAGTTCTTGTTTAATACTTCCAAATTCTTCTCGAACTATTTCCTTAACCATCATTTTAATTTCCTTCTTACATGCTGTTTCGTCTTTTATTTCTTTCACAGTTTTTACAAGCCAATCTATTTTTACGTCAATACTCGATGATCCACTCGCTCCTGATATTCTATTTCCACTGCTTGATGTCGTAAATGAACCCGTAGATCCTGTAGATCCTTGTCTTTCCCTGCTGCTCCCCGCTGCTGTCGGTGCCTTCTTCATATCTGCTTCACTTTCAATTGTAAATTTCTCAAATGGGCCAGGACACGACACCAGTTCGCGATTTCGTTGATACCACTGCTTTTTACTTGCACATCCTGGATGGTAAAACAGTTTAATACAAGACTTGCATGCAACAACCTGATTTTTTATGGCCTTCTTACATGCCGAGCATCGATACTCGTCATATTCATCGTTCATATCGATAACTATCGGCCGAAACTGTTAATACCAGCATAGGCAGTACTCTGCGTTGATACCACTGCTTACGTCAGCGCTTTGTGTCCACCTTTAATGTCTACCTGTCGCGTGAAATCTCGATGTCTCATACAAGAAATATAACTCTCACGCTCACAAATCAGCATATTCCTGTTAGATAACACTCATGTCTATTCTCGTTCTATGCAACTATTACTTGAATACTTTTTCGCCACTCTCCCAGTACTCTGCGTTGATACCACTGCTT